>NW_009633789.1:23685-58130 GCF_000690535.1 Cariama cristata
TGAACCCTTAAGGTAAACATACATACTCGACAATAATTCACATTGGAATACTCCCTATTAGCCTGTGTTATGAAGACTAGCCTTCATAGATATACTTTCATTCCATTCTCCAAATTGGTTTTGAATTTGCTTGTGACTGAGCTTAGTCAGTAGAGCAGAGTGGAAAGCACATTTTGAAAAAATCTCCTATCTCACTTCCCAGAACTATCCTTTTTTTTAATTATTATTATTTTCATTTTAAACAGGGAAACTCACAGCTGTATGCTGTGCAGTTATCTGTGATCTATTGGTCAAACTCTGTTTGATTAATGCATGATTGCAACACTTCTCTCCCCACTGGCAAACTGTTTTCCCACCAGTGGGTAAAAAATTAATGCTTTGTGCTCTTAGGCACATACTCTGACATCTCCATTCTTAAATGAACCCAAAAGACCAGAAAAATAGTCCTCCACATTAGGAAGCTCTGGTGTTTACTCTGAAGCAAAAGAACCTGTACAGTGGGAACTGAGATGCACTTTTGGCTGTCCTCATAGTGGTTTCTGCAACAGCCATGTTATTGGGTCATAATGATAAGGACATGGATTATTGTCTGATTAGTTTGTTTAGAGTCTGATTACGGTACTAGTAAGAGAATTAAACTGCCTTAGAAAGCTGATATCTTGGTATCAATACTGCTAAATAGCAGCTGAGTGAGTGGGGCACTACTGTCCTTAAAGGATTGTGGCTTTTGATCAAAAGAGAAGTCATTTGAGAAAACAGGAAACATCACTACAAATGTAAGAGGTAGAAATGTAGGAATAATGATATATCAAGGCTGACAGTTAAATAAATAATAAGCTTGGAGAATAGCTAAAATGATGGAAAGAATGAACATCAAAAGAAAATGGAAATTTAGATACATTTTAAAGCTACTTTTGAGAAAACAGCAGCAACGTATAATCAGTACCTGACACAACATGTGCAAGTAGATGAATTATTCTGGGTTTTAGGTTTTATAACTGTATAGATAGGTTCAGCACAGTTCCTATCTCCTAGAAGGGGGACTGTGAATTACTAGGGTCCCTCCTGAGAGAGGGATTTCTCTCTTAGGAGGGGGACTTGGGAACCAAATGAAAGAATTTGTTGACTAACCAAAAAAAAACCCCCAAAAGGAAAGCTGCCTCTGAGACTTCTGAGGCCCAGCTCCAGCAAAACTACCATATTGGTAGAAAATAGTATGAAGTAGGCATGACAAGTTGTTACTCCTGCAATGAATTCCTTCTTCATAACCACCAGTGCTTCACCAAGATAGTTTAAATTTTGGAAGCAAGAAGTATTATGGAAGTTATATAATTTTATCACTGATCTGTTCTACCTTTCTGGAAAAAAGTCCCATCCTATTTCCAGGAAAAGCTGTTTTGACCTTCAAATGTGCCAAAGTGATCTTGGTGGTTAATGCTTTAATTCCTCTTAGTCTTCCCTGAGATCTAGCTTCTGATTGTCATGAAAATTGTAGAAATTTTGCATTTGTTAGAAATTGTATAGAACTGGACACTTTTGTTTTCTCATGGCATTGTAGTCCGTGTTCCCACCCTTATTTTTACCACGCAGATGTTGCGCAGCATGTGACAGACAACTGAATCCTCAAAAGCTTAATATGGGAAAACTTCACATGTAGAAGAATAACTATTCCTAACAGCTTTCTTGACCTGAGTACAAAAAATGAGGCAAAACAGGGTGTTTTGGCATTTCCCTGTTGCCTCTTGGAAAACTGTTAGTAAAATTAAAAACCTTTTGCTTTTCCTGAAATAAGTAAAGAAACTCTTACAGCCTCTGCAAAGATGAAGATTATAAGTTAAATATCTTATAGATACCAGTGGATGAAAAACGTTAGTTACATGCTGATCGTTCACATTATTCAATAATTTTGGTATATTAAACTCTAAAAATGCTATAACAACTATGTTTTTATTGAGTAGGTTTTGCAAGAGTTGTTTACATTTTGCAGATATGTCTTACCAGCATATTAGAGAAAGAAGTATCCAACAGGCAAGACTGTAAGGCATACTCTATTATTCAGACAATGTAAGAACCACAGTTCAAACATCTACTTGAACTGCCTCTGGTAACTCTAAAATGTCATATAAAGTATCTTTAAAGCAAAAAAAGGAACAAAGTATTACATATATGCAAGAAGATATTCTCTTCGTGGTTAGGAAATGCCTGGGAAGAAGTCAGCTGAAAAAATTTATTACATAGTAAGATGTCCGTATTGTGTGAGTTAGGCGAACTCTTCAGAACTTGCAGCAGAAACAAAACTACCTTAAGCACATGAAGGCATGTACCAATTGTTCCACAATTTTGGATGGGGAGCAAGTTGGTGTGAGAAAATGATATATAAATGACCTTGCATCTCTGCCTGTCCTTTGTCCCAGACCTCCCGTGCCTTGCAGAAGAGCATTCCCTGGCTCTTCTGTAGTACTTAATATTCAGAAGAGGTTAACAAAGTCTGCTTTCCAAACTTTGGCTCTTGCATTTTCCTAGGGAGGCATTGTGTCTTCTGTTACTGTGTTTTCTGGCAGCAGGTAGGCTATATAGCCAAGTATTCTCTTGCCTATGCCCTGTTGCAGTCAGTCTTTTGCTCATGAACAGTATTCTCACGCTTATGTCACAGAGAACACCATAAATATTTGAAATCCCAGATTGTGAGAGAGAAGTCATTATTTTTAGAGTGCACTATTTATCACGAAGGAAGAGAGAACAGTTGGTCAGCACTTTTCTTCCATATATTCTCCTGTGATTTGCTTCTTAGTGAGGTCTAAATGCTAATGGGGCAAATGTCTGCTTATACCCAGCCCATCATTTTTTTTAGGGAAAACAGTTTACTGAATGAACATCAGATTAATATCCCTTGGTAGAACAGAATGACTTTTTTTGCTCCTTTGCAACAAAACTCCCATTGTGTCCTTGTTTGTAATTTCTTTCACATTCTTTGCTTTTCAGTAATTTCAGGGTAGAATTATGCCATGAAAACGTCTGAATGAAAGTGACACATTTTAGGTTTTTTTTTCCACTTCTTAAATAATCCATGAGAAAATCATCGGGGATTGAACTACCACAAGAAGAAGAAAGTAAAAAGAGGGACAAAGTATTTGTGGGAATAATTTTCTTTCATAGTACTGTTTTTACTAGGAAAGAATGCTAAACATTGCATAAAAATTTTATTTACTGTTGCTTAATAGTAGTAGGGTCAGCCATTTTGGACAAGAAAGAGGAAAAAAAAAGAAAAAAATCTCTTTTAAAAGTAGAGTGGTAACTATTTTTTAAAGTGCTTCTAATTTTTTTTTATCTTTGTTTTTAGTTTAACAGACAGGGAAGAAGGAGAACAAATATCTAAGAAGATTTTCTTGCAAGATTTTTTATAGGCTGTCAATATTGATATTTTTCTAATTTTCTATTTTATTTTGCATTGAAATTATAATTTCTTTTGCAGCTATATTCTTTCCAACTTAATCACATTTTTTATAACAAGTGACTTTTCACTAAAAAGATACTAATTCTTTCTGCTAGATTTGTCTGAATCAGTTGTGTAGGATCACATTCTAGAGGTTTGTCTGTTATGTGTGACAAGATAAACTCTTAAACCAATCGATAATTTGCATCTTCAAAAAATTGATTTCCATGAACACCATCAGGATTTACAACTAGTGTGTCTGAGTTCCTACCTTCACTCTCTTGGATTGGACAGTAAAACCCATTTGGATGTTTAACCTGAAAATTTTAACAGGACTTGTGGTGAACTAATCCATCTTAGGAAATCTGCGTGTTATAGTCAGCAGGACTCCAAAGGCCAAATTTCACTTGGATGTAAGCATAGGTAGTGGAATGGGAGATGGTCAGTACTGGCTTGTATAGCTCAAATTTCAGACTCAACTATTACATTTATTAATTTTAAGGGGTGTGATGTGGTTTCTGACATAGAATTTATTCCCGCCTGTCACCATGTGACTTGATAAAGAAAAGCGTGCACTCCAGGAGGTGCTAATGTAAGACACGTAAGCAGCTGCCTAAAATCTGTTTAGTCTCATCTTGACTGCCATGAATTCATGTCCGCTGAATGTGATAAAGAGATCCAGATGCTCCAAAAATATCAGCCATTTTTCTAGAATAGAAATGAAAGGGTATTAGAAGTTTTTGATTTGTTTTCTCTGCCTTTGCAAGGACATGTCCCAGGTAGCTTATCAGTAAGGGTAGGAAAGAAGGGCTTGGTGGCTCTTTGGACCCACTGATCTTTAATTTTTATCTTCAGCTTCCAGGTTAAATAGATTTGATCTTGTTTAGGCCCTTAATCTCAGGTGAAGGTTTCCTGGATAGAGGATTTTCTGTCAGTGGGAAGAACCTATGACACAGGAGGAACATAGAATATCTTCATACTTAACTGAAGCAGCTCTCTAAGCTTTATGACTTTTGTGAATCTCATTTGTTGGCCTCTAACTCATAGAATCATAGAATCATAGAATAGTTTGGGTTGGAATGGACCTTTAAAGGTCATCTAGTTCAACTCCCTCCTGCAATGAGCAGGAACATCTTCAATCAGACCAAATTGCTCACAGCTCCATCCAACCTGACCTTGAATATTTCCAGAGATGGGACACATCTGGGAAAACCGAAAAAAATAGTTTTATATCAGAGATCATCATCTTCTTAAACAAATTCTTCATGTAATTTTTAAATGGTAAGTGTAGACTAGGGTTGTGAGGTATTTGGAGTCTAAGGTTATACTCTAACATACATATTTAAGCACCCAACTAAATTATTTTGACCTCAGAATTCCTGGTTGCTGAACATTTGTCATGCCTCAAGTCCTAAGTATGGAATTACAAGGGTACTTTTTTTCTTTTTACCCCTTTTTTTTTTTTTTAAAACTTTCTTGCATACAGAGCTCTTAGGTGAGTCCCTGTGAATATATGTACTTTCTCCCCTACTACATACACATTACTACTATTAACTACGGATAAATTGGTAGCTGAAAGAATGGAACAAAACTGGTTATATCTCTAGATCTGTTTTTCAGGTAAAAGTTGAAGTAAAATGGCCTTAAACCACTATAGTGTTCAATAGAGGAAACTTCTACATGTATATTAATATCACTGTACAGTGTCAGCAACAAATACAGCAGAAAACTTATCAGTCATTTAAATTGTATGTTATTATTTTGTAAGTAACCTTGCAGTAGTTGTCCTGGTCACTCTTTTCTATGAAAATACATTCTACCCCGCTGACAAGGCCAGCATCCTTATACAGTATGCCCTTTGAGGAGCAGTTATCTGAGAACATAAATTTGATCAGTGTAAAAATTTTGTCAGATACAGAGTCAAATTGCAATATTCAGTCAACATTTATTTCAGCTCATTTTATATACCATTTTTCCAACACCAAATTTCTTTCCTCTTCTCTTACCACAATTCTTCAACTGAAACCAATGGGATGTGTGCATACAGGGCAATGGTTGAATAAGTAATCATGGCTCCAGATGAAATGAGTTTCTGTATCATGATGTTTTAATATAATTTAATCACAGAGATGTATTTCCACTTCATCCTGTGCCTATCTGATGCTCAACGACCTGTAAACCTTCTCTCTATATATATTAAGAGAATATAATTTCTCTTCCAGGCTTTTCTGCTAAGGAGTTTCAGAAAAATTAAAACTATCATTCTTACTTTGATTGAATGCTTGTCTTTCTTTTTTTTCTAACAAAAAAAGAAGTTTAAATTTAGTCTAGACATAATAAATCTAAATAAGTTATAAAATCCACTTTCACCAGATTAAAATATCGTGGGCAGTCTGCACTATCAATGTAGTTATAATTTACAAAGATATTTTCTTTCTTTTAATTTTCATTACTGACTTAAAATTCAGATCTTTCCTTACTGAGTGAGCTTCTAATCTTCACCTAGCTAGTAGAACGACAGTGGCTACAGCCACATGTGGCACTTCATGCATACCTGGTTTTAAGTAAAAACATAGAAACAGAAGTTTTGTGTAGTCTTCAGAACAGATGAAATGCAAAGTTGCAGCAACATTTTATTTTTTGATGTGTCTACCTAAGCCTGAATCTTAACAGTAAACCTGAGAGATCTCTACTTTATTCATCTCAGAGAAAATATGTAAGGAAATTGCCAGCTTTCAATGTAGTCTAGTAAGAAAATCCATATGCTGACCACAGTAATTTGCCCTACTCTCTTTCTTTTGTGAAAACTCATTCTATCTGCCAAATGAGACAAATATCCATGTATAGGGTCTCTTTCAAGCAGCAGGTAAATGAGAATGTAAATGCAGCATTCTGACTGGCACTTCTGACTCATCTTCTCCCCTTGAATTCTTTCTTTTTTTGTTTTCTTTCTAGTTTGTTCTTGTTCTGTTATGCCAGCATCCACCTTGTACACCAACTCCATCCCTACATGTTCTCTGCAGGGAATAGAAGTGATCTGAACTTTTTTATCTACCTCATGACCCCTGTTTTGAAATAAATTCAGACATATTCTGAAAATACCTGATCTGTAGCTGAGCTACCCAGAACTCAGCTGTCTGGATTTTGGTTTAGGTGTAAAGATAGCATGAATGATTTCACTAGACGGACCTAGAGTACTACCTTTCAAAAATCATTGCTATGGATCTTTTTTGTAGATTCATTTTTGGTTTAAATATAAAGACAACAGGATTCCAGTAAAAAGGAAGCTGCTTGGCAGCAGTAGAAACTTTGCGTAATGTCTAGCTACCATTTATAGTAACGGCCACAAAATCTAATTTTAGTGAAAGAATATGTAGTATTACAAAGGCTTCTTTTGGTTACATGTTATATAAGCCTATCACTGCTAAAAGTTCCATATATGTGATTTATAATTTCTATACCAAGGCACTGGTCTTGTTTTGCTTTGAAGCAAACAGCGCTGTAGGTTATTTTTGCCTCCTTATTCAAATCATTACCAGATACTTTTATTTCACCAGTTATCCTCATTATTTCAGTAATTTTCTTGTAGGCAAGGTGTTTATCAGCCCCATAGTGTGGGTGCTTAGCAACATCTGGTGGGTCAAATCAGTCTTCCTATCGTTGTTACTGTGTTACCTTTAGAGTGGAGCAAATGTTAGGCCAGAACTTTAAAGATTGCTACTAAAATATGATCTCCAAGTGTTCTGCCCTTTTAAAAATGTAGACACAAGCAATTGGAGCTGTTAGTATTAAAAGTTTCTGAAGACAATTGATTTCATATCCATACTACCTGCTACATGAGAAATCACATCTTCATGTTTCATTTAATGTCCTGAGGTTTTGTAGTGGAAGGCAGATAAAGAACTGAACTCTCTCTGCTCTTTTCATGACACTTGTGATTATCCCCATTGTTGTTCTCTGAACTCTTTCCAGGTGTGGATGAGCCAAGGACTTATACTGACAAAGTGACATTCTCTGTTTTGTTTCTCTAACAATATGATTATTTTTTGGATCACTATTGGCACTTTGCTAATGTTTTCACACCCACAAGGTCTTATTCTTGAGCAGTAATGGTCACCTTCAAGCCATTGTTTTATGAGTGGAGTAAGAATTGAGTGAAGTAGTGTCCTCTTGTGTGTTGCTTTATGCTGATCTAAACTGAAATTATATTTCCTTTTTACCAAAATCAGAACAAGGTCAGACTGTTGCTGTGAAAAAAAACCATTCTGTATTTTGGAGGTTGGAAACAAAACAAAACAAAACAAAATGAGATGAAACAAAACAAAACAAAGAAGTACTGGCCCGTCAGTCTTTCTAGCAGACAGTCCACAGACTTAACTCGCACAGATGTAAAACATCTAAATTAGAGATGTAACTGAGATTTATGGCAGAAAATCAGGGTCTAAAGGTTCTATATCTTAACATCAGAGTGTGCGGGGGAGGGGGGGAAACCCTTGAGATTAGTTTAATATAAAAATGTTTACAGTGGGCATTTTGTGAGGTCTGTTACTAAATACTGTTTCTGTAACTACTGTGTCTTATTGTTAGCTGTATTCTGATAACAGATTTGAAGAAAATTTCTTATCGTAAGACTTTTTATAAAGGAAGTTTGTTCCATGTGAAGGTCCTGTGTGAAAGTGATCAACCCAGTTGTGAAAAGAATGACAATAGATTCAGTCTGACTTGATCTGAAAGATATTCAAAGCATGAGAAGTAACTATGAAGAAGTCAAGAGGACAAGAATTTGTTACCTAGCACATTTGT
Source organism: Cariama cristata (assembly GCF_000690535.1). NCBI lineage: Eukaryota > Metazoa > Chordata > Aves > Cariamiformes > Cariamidae > Cariama > Cariama cristata. The sequence continues at coordinate 31,922 of NW_009633789.1, forward strand.
ACATTATGCTGCAGTTCAAAAGGCAGGGTTTGTTGTTTTTGTTCTTTGATCAGAAAAACAGATGCATGAAGGAGTGCAAGAAATTTCATATTGTGATTCTGGTTGACACTTGAAGATTTCAGACCATACTGCTGCTCCCAAGGTTAAGTGAATTTTCAATTGTCAACTGGCATATGCCAGATGAAGAGGTTTATTGAGAGAGCTATGCTCGCTGTGAAATAAGCAATTAAAACAAAAGCAAAAGTGCAAGTATGTGGAGACAAGTACTTTAACCCTGAGAAATCCCATATTGTGCCACTATGTAGCATCACTCTCAATGACAGATGCTATAAGTCAGAATATTGATTAATAACAAAGAAGTGCAGAAAAAGAATGGGTGGATTTGTCAATGAAAGGCAAGAGGAAAGAGATAGAGTAGGGTCTGAGGGGAAATCCATACAGACTGAATAGTCTTTGTGATACTGTTCTTAGCGAACAAGAGAAATGGGACCAAATATAATAACTTTATTTTGGAGAAAAAAATCTGTTTCCAGAGAATTAGAAGTGAAATGTTTAGGTCACTGCTGACTAAGCTATTAGTTATGAAACTGTGACACACAGTCTGTGTTCAGCAGTGCAGCACCATGCTATGTAAAGAAATTTAAACACACAAACATTGAATGCAGTAGAAAGAGGCTTACAGGAAACTGATTGAACTCTAATGGCTTTCCACTGTCTGTTAGTGACACTCTCTGCTTGTGTGAACAATGATAGAGACTGATCAGTGAATAATGCTTGTGTTGGCTAGACAGCACTTAATGATTCTCTCTATATGTGGAGTAGTGTTACCTGCTGGAGTATTTAAAACCCACAAATTAGTTGATTTACTGGATCCTGTCACTGGAAGGGACAGCCTATTGATTCCATTTGGGAGGTGGCAATAGTGGAAGGACAGCAATTTCATCCTGTGACACAAGTCATTTGCAGGCTGCTGAAATGGTATACTAGGCCCTGCCGTTATAAATCTGCTCATATATCAGAAACAGGTAGTACTCATTAGCACAGCAATACAAATATGAAGACCCATATGCTAGGCCAAACAAAGTTGGCTAAGGGGCAGCAATAAGCTGTGTGATTTGTCCCCTTGTGAAATACACTGCTTCTATACAATGTTCATAGCAAAATATCTCTCTTCCTGTTTTTATTCTTAAAGAATTAAGTGGTTTGACTGGATGGCTGTCTACTCAGATTGCCTTATATACCCTTCTTCTGATCCTAGCTATGCTACTGTCATTTCCACTTTGTAAGTTACTGAGCATTTCATGGGTTTTAAGTAATAAGAAATGCCACTGCTCAAATTCTCAATATAGATAGATTTGTCTCAGCAGCTCAGAAGCTCTCTAATATACTGCTCTGCTATGCTGCCAGTTGCCCAGTTATTCCAACTCTGTATCTGCTGATCATCTGCTCTTCCCTAAGTACCACCCAGCAGATTTTAGCAGACACATAAAGAAGCAACTCTTATTTCTAAACAAGTATCTAGATTTGATACTTGTGATTATTTCATCCAGTGCAATATAAATGGCGAAAAACAATAGTGAATGGAAGACTGAAAAAACAGCCCAGTTGCTACTCTAAGTACATTTCGTTGCTACTTATAAAAATTTAGATCTCGAGAATACCAGGGCTTTTGGACTGACAGCCCAGATCAGGAACTGATTATTTTCAATTAGTATTGCACAGATATATAAAATATTTTGATTGATGTTATTTTAATTAGCTTTTGGAGCTTATAGGTATTGAAATTTTTCTAAAAGATATGATAAAATATCAGATTGGAAGTATTATTGCTTTTTGTACATTCTACACCACTGTAATATCCTGTGATTTCTCTTCTTAGAGAAATATGCAGGACTTTGAGAATCTACTAGATGTCAATGTATGCAATCAATTTTGTTAAACCTTACCAAGCATTAAGATTTGTTTTCAGCACCTTCATCACCAGCTTTTTTGGATATTGCTGGCTTGGAGTGCTGAGAAGCAGCATGTCACCCCATTCACAGCCCCACGTGCCAAGTGCAGCGAGTTGAACTGAGATGTGTTACACTCATCAACTGCAATGACTGTCCTGAGGCCTGGAGGTATGCTTACAGTGTGTCTACACTCCTTAATAAAACAGCCTTTTCTCATGAGACATGGCAGCATGGTCAGGCTATTTTACGTAACCTGTGTCTTCTCCAAGGCTGTATGTGGTGTTCACGTGGGCGTACAAGATAACAATCATTTGCAGTGGGTGTTTCAGTTTGAAGTGGCTGAATTAATTTGAGGGGGTTTTGTCAGCCTATAGAAGTCAAGTTTGCATAGCAATGAACTGAACGTTGTGTTGTGTGTCTTAATGTACAGCATGAAGGAAGACAGATAAAGATCTGTCTGAAGATACGGAGCCTGCTGAGAGAGACCCTGAGAGCTCTGCAAGCAGGGAGCAGGAGCAGCTATGGCTGGTGTGGTCATGTCTATACTGCCTCCTGAGAATGGTCTTCTTGTGGATGCCATCTCCTGAGGCACAGCTGGACTTCATGTTAGGGAGACTTGTAGTGGTTTTATTTAGTAATGTAGATGTAGCCTCAGTAGATTCTGCACTCAGAACTCCCTGATGTCCTGCTGGGTCATGTAATAATGTTATGTATTGCGCAACCATTTTTATCATGTGGGAAGAGTCATGGAAGAAAGTTCAAATAGACTGATGTCTGTAGAACTTGCCAAGATTTCATGATCACACGCTGGATTACATCAAGGAATTTTTGATGACAGAAAAGTGTGTGGAATAATAACATAAATGACAAATAAAGTCTCTGACACAGTAGCAGCTTGACTAAAAGACTCACATTGTGTTGGTAAGACTACACATGATAATAAAAATATAATGAATTATGAAAATATCTATCACATTTTAATATAAATCCTTAGCAATAAAGTAATTAATGTAGCACTGATTTTTTTCTTACTTTATTAGTATGGGTTTTATGTGTTTTGTGACAGAACTCTGTGAACCTTTCCTGGCAAAAGCTTTTCTTACTACTTAAAGTTAATTGAAGCTTGATTGTATTACAGAAGTAAATGCACCCACATCCACCTGAACTATAGGTGAATTTTCAAATTTGTGTATTTCTTCACGCTACCTATCCCAGCTCTGTAGGATTAAAGAACTGTCTTGTACACTAGGCATAGCTGCAATTTTGATTATATTGTTCCTGTGGGGTTCACTCTTTAAAGCTTTAAAAATATTTAGGTGTGCTTCAGTGTAAAACAAAGCTACATTGTTAAAAATAAAGATTTTTAAAATCAAGACTGTTCACCTCAATAAAAATAATTCAGCTGATACATTTAAAGAGAAAATTCTGCTTTCTGATGCATTCATATAACTTGGTAGAATTACTCTGCATTTACACAGTTCTGCTATAATATCAAGTGTTGTTTTGCTGTGTATGCAGCTAGAAATAATCTCAAACTAGCACTTTAGGACTAACAACCCGCAGATCTATGGTAACAGAAGTTAGTGAGAGAGACAGCTTTTGGTCTAAATACAATATACAGGCCAAATAAGTTTTCTGTTGCACAGATGTTCATACCTAAGTTTGGAATGGCATGTGGATGTGAAGTTTGTAAATTTGAAGTTTGTTTTGATCGATTTGCAAACAAAATCATGCATTTTGCAAATTAATGTAAGAGGTGAGAATTAAGCCCTCAAAAAATTCAGTGATAATCTCCAAGCTATCTAATAGACCTGCTTTTCTTCTATGGACACAGTCATAGTTAAAGCACATCAAACATTAGATACGGATGAAAAGTAACAGCAATATCTTAATCTCAAACCCTACTAAGCTTATGCAAGAAGGCAGAACAGAGAATGGAGAGTCTATATCCTTGTCAGTGATGCACAAGAAGCTGCAGGGAGCCACAACTGGGGCAGCTGACCCCAACTGACCGAAGGGATATGCCTTATCATATGACATTGTGTTTAGCACTAAAGGCTACGGGGAAAAAGGACGAAGGGAGAACGTTCAGATTTACAGAGCTTGTCTTCCTAAGTAACCGCAACATGTGATGAAGCCCTGCTTTCCACCTGCCTGCCAATGAGGAGTGAATTAATTCCTTATTTTGCTTTGTTTGTGCATACAGCTTTTTCTTTACTTGTTAAACTGTCTTGATCTAAACCCATGAGTTTTTGCACTTTTACCCCTCCTACTATCCCCTATCCCATTGGATAAGGAATGTGCAAGCTGTTCTGTGGGGCTTAGCTGCTGGCTGGGGTTAAATCACAACAGTTCTTTTTGGCACCCAACATGGGGCTTGAAGGTTTCAAGATAAAGGCAGATTTGACTGGATTGTGCTAAAATGAAATCATATCTGTTGCAGCTGTTTAGCTTCCAGTTGGCAGGCTCCTGGGGCTTGCTTGCTGGTGGTGATCCTCAGGAGCTGCATGTAAATGCACTGGCAGAGTTGGATGATCCAGAATTATGATGTTCCCCTGGACTAATGGAGCTCCAAACGCAGCCAAAGCAGAGGAAACCACAGTGCTATTTATATACATCACATCTATGCAGCTTTATGTACTTCAACACTTACGGGACGTGCAAAATTCTGAAGCAAAATGGTGGGACCAAGAAGATCTGAACCTCTGATTATTAAACAAGGCTAACAGAAGAAGAAACCGCCATTGCTTTTGCAGTTATCTGTTGCTATTTTTTAGCTTGCCCTTGAAACTGAAATTAACAAGAGGAGGTTTACTTGTTTCTTTTGTAGTGTAGCTCTGTAGTGGACAGCCAGGAGAAGACAGGGTCTCTCAAACCCATTGTTATTTACACTAATTATTAAAATATGCCTGTTAATAACTCTTTGTGAGTTTTTATTTGTTTGTTTGTTTTAAGAACTAGATTCTCTTATGGTGTGAATATTAGTATTTCCTTCTTGCAAGAAGGCCAGTGTAAACACCCATGCAGATGGTATCTGACCCTGTATATGCACACTTTACAACAAGAAGCTATGGTGGGGGGCTATCCTGTGACACCCATTCTGTTGCCTATTCTGGGACAGTGAAACTTCTGTACCATTTTTTCTATAGAATGGGTCTTACTAGTTCAATCCATCTTTCCAGGAAGTTTTATTATTTACAAAAATGTAGAAGATGATATTGTCACAAGGCCATGTTATTTTTCTCATGAATCTGTATCAAGAGTTATACCATTTTGAATGGAGCTCATTTTCTTTATGGGAAAAAGCCATGGACTAATTCTGAAATAGTGACTAACACAGCTGAATGCTAAATGGCATATGGTGAATTAGACATACTTCTTTACCTGAGCAACTTGGAAAGCAGAAAAGATCAGAAAGCAAGCCTTCAGTCTTCATATCCAAGGCTATATAACTATAGACCATCCATTGCTTCAAGTAGTTCACACAGTTTGTGGACAGACTCAAAATTACTATTTCCTATGCATACAATTTACCAACATTACACATGTACTTCAGTGTCTGATTTCCATGCAAACGCCTTATCTCCTGCACTGACATGCTTCCTGCATACTTTATTGCCTTGGGATGTTGCCATTACCAACTGCTGCTCCACAGCGTGTTTGGATATGAAGATAGCAATGAATGTCACCTGTTTTGGATTTTTCTGGTTTGCTTTTGCTTTTGCTTTTGGTTTTGGTTTTGGTTTCTAAGAGGCAAGAGTTTATGGTCTTGCTGCTTCAGACTCATACTTGAATCCAGCTCTGATTTATTATAACACCAGCCATGAATCCAGCTAAAATAGTATAGCCTGGAATTAAACTTTGTTCTTCTGAGTGTATTCTGCTCTGTGTACTATGTTCTTAAATAATGAGTCATTGACATAGCATAACTGGTGGACCACTCTGTGGAAAACAATTATTTTCAGCTTAATCAAAATATTTTGAAATAAAATTGACTACTATTTCAGTATTCTGATTTAAGAGTTCCTACTTTCATCCTGTGTAGAAATCATTGGAAGAAAACAATTTGATTTCTTAGAAATTAAGATTACCTTCCTTGGTCCAGATTCTACCACCTTTTTTAGCTCTAAGCAACATCAAAGACTGCAGTCAGCCAACCTGCTGTATGGTACACAAGGTGAATAGATCTCTCAGTTTTTAAAATATTCTGTTCACTTTCAGTGGACTTCTAGAGATGAGGTTGAGGAAGCTTATAACACTACTGCTGGTACTGTACCTGTCGGTAGATAAATATAAGACTATGATTTCCTATGCTGTCAATCTGGCTCTTTCATAGACCCTAAATGAAAGGAAAGATAATCAAATGACTTCTCAGAGATAAGAAGCTAGTTGAAAATCCAGGTTTAGAAAATATCCCTTAGTATTGATTGACAGTCTGATGATGTAACAAGAAATGTGTGTATTAAAAAACGCAAACATAGTAAGGGAGAGTAAGAAAGAATTTTGTGGAATAATTGTTGATTAGTTCTCTGATCATTCCTCTTCATTTTACCTACACACTTTGCAGCATATAATGCAGATAGCAGTTCTTTACTTTGTTACTTTTGAAATTCAAAAGCTATATATTTCACTTAAGAGTAATGCTTGCAATAATTGTAATTTCTGAAAGAGATGTGAGTTGTAGCAAATAAAATTATATGCAATTAATGCTGATGAGAAGGTAGTGACTTCAGAAGACCTTAACTCTGCATGTAAAAAAGAGTTGCTCAGTGCAGGAGACTATGCTAAACATCTGTTGGACTTTTCTCTCATGAGCATTTAACTGCAAAATTCTCACATGCAGCATGAGGATTTGCAACACGATTTTTTTTTTTCTTCTCTTTGTTGGGCTTTCTTGAGATATCTGGAATTAAAGGTAGAAAAATAATTGTTCTAGGTTACAGTTAATTTCTTCTGTTTCAGCACAGTCTCTTATGCTTCAAATTTAGATTTGCATTGTTGCTAGCCATACCTGTGTTATTTCAGGTTAATTTTCAAGAGAAAGCTCCATTTTATGCTCAGATACTTCTGCCTTGTAAACTTAGATTAAATTGATTGAAAATAAGTTTTAAAGCAATCCAAATGAAGAAAGGAGATGACCATGTGAGGACTCACAATGAAGAGATAACTTCTGTATACATATTAATGCACACATCATGTGTCTGATAATTACATCTCTTTTAAAATCATAACCAGCCATAGTAACCCCAAATTTCTTCAAAATAATTTTTTTCTTTAAAGTAAAAAAGAAAGTAGCAATTTAAGGTAATGGTCCCAAACCTATGATAACACTATGTAAAATTGTAATAGATTTATTAAAACAGAACAATATTAGGTTTAGTGAGTCATATTGTATTTGTTAACCACACATGTGGTGTGGAAGTAATTTCAAAGGAATATATGCCAAATGTTATAATACAGTTTCCCTGTGGTTGCTATTAAGGCAACAAATCTGGGAATATAAAGAACTTGTAGCTATGTCAGATACAGCCTTGTCACAGTAGTCAGCACAAACTCTATTTTTAATGGCATCTCCAAGCTACAAGTTATGGAGCCAAGTAAGTCAAGGAGATCAGCATTTTCTCCTGGATTGTTACTCTAACTTCAAAATTGTGTTCAGCACAGACTGAACACAATATAAAACTAAACAGGACTGCACTGCATTTTAAAAAATGAGATTTTGTTCCTGGAATGCTTTTACATAAAAACCTTGCTATGTGGTTATTTATAGAAAACCAGTCTTATATTTCAGGAAAGTGGAGCCAAGAACAGTGGAATGACAGCAGACAGAGTGTTGAGCAGAGTCGGCTTCTTGCATAAATTTACCAGAAACACAATTTGAAAAAAAGGTAATATAAATCTCAACATTTTTGCTTATAAAAATGAAAAAATTTTGATCTTACAAGGTATTATTGTGTGTTTCATCGGGCTTTTAAAATATTTTCAAACTGTGACTAAATAGTTGTCTAAGTGACTCTCCCCTACCTCTATTTTTTCTCTTATTCTTCAGATTTTTGCACACTGAATAAACTCAGCCACTTTATCTAAATCTTGACATGAAGCATTCTACTCTAGCTGAGCTAATTCAACATGAAAACTTCATTTATATCAGCAAAGACAAAGAGAGAATTGTGCTGGGAATCTAAAAGTATTGATCTATGTGAAAGTTGTATTGCTGAGCTCCGTATAATTATGTGCCACAATATAGTTTGTCACAGGATAGACTTATTTTCAACAAGCTTATGCTGAAATTTTTTTTTCTTTAGATATGTGCTTACTGAAGGGATATAAAAATACTGTAATATCCTATTGTTTGGTTAGAATAAACAACCTGTAATCTCAGAAACGAGCTGACGTTAAGCTGATAACACATTATACCATCAGATATTATGTGATATTTGGAATTCAGCATGACTTTATTGATTTGTATCATTATCACTTCTAGTTTTCTCATGCTACCGCAATGCATTGTCCAAACTCATTCTGTGACATTGTGATCAACAAAAAAAATTAGCATCACTCAGAAATGAAATTGTACCACTATGGATGTGGAGAATGGTCCCTTGTGCAGCAGCAAATACTATCTGTTGAAGAGTACAGATAACCTCTGTGTAAGTTACATAGAAGAGTCACATGAATAATGCACGAAGTGCTGGAAGTTGCTTAAAAATAAGACCCCTAAATACCTTTCCTCACTCCGTTAAGCAGCAAATAAAATGAGTCTACTCTTGTTTCTTTCTTTCTTGCTGCCACTCAGATTTCATCTTTCATTAAGATTCCTGTTGATGCTGCTATAGGTGTAATATAACATAAAGTCACTGAAAGCAGTAGGAGGACTTTACCCCACTGCACCTTTCCTCTATTTTAAAGACTAATTTATCAGAGTTAATGTCTACCATAACTAAGAATGGATTTGTTTCCATTATGACACTTTTTGGAATAATAAAATCAAGATGGGTATGTATCATCTAGCATCAAACCTTTTATAGTATTGCTTGGTCTTTTGCTTATTGTGACTACACCCAGGTTTTTTCCGTATAACTTTCTGCGTTGTTTTTTAAGTTGGTAAATAGTATCTTAGACTGATACAAAGAATGTCAATGAGCTATAATTGGAGTGCAAGTAGAGTGAATAGAGCTTTTGGCTCATGCCAGCGATGCAGTCTAGTATTGATAGTATCCGATGATCAAGAAATTGTTGAGCAGAATTTTCCACATCTCTTAAGGAAGCTAAGAATAAAACCATGTAATGCCTTACACAGATCTGAAAACTGTAACTACCTACAACAAACTTGTGCCTCGTTGTGAGAGAAAGTAGGCTCCTGAACTGGCTATAACAGTATATTCCATCTCATACTGTAACAGTCATAATAACTTTGAATTCATTTTCTCAGAAAATTGGTCTTAAGTAAAAGATTTGGTGTTAATTTTATTATTTTTCTAATTTTTTCTCTGTGTGCTTCTACTTTCTAAAGGATCTATGACAATGATTTCCTTTCTTCTGAATATGTAGACTGTGTATTTTAAATTGGACAGCATTGTGTAAGTGGTCACCTTCTAGATATCTCAGCATCTGTATTACTGAATAAATAGAAAGACTTGAAGGATTGTGTTCCTGAAAACTTTCTTTCTCCCATTGCACCAGTAGTTTTAATAAAAGAAATGTCCTTTCTCTACAGACCTTGCCTCATTTTTACGCATAGTTGTCATGGATGAAGTAACAATTGCTACAGTGAACACTATTAATTCTGATGTCTCTAGTTAAGGACTTAGAAGGAGCTTTTGAGTCCTTAAATGAAAAGGGAAGATTTCCAGAGGTTGTCAGCACTGCTGTCCCTGGTCAGACCTGTCAGCTTCCCAGAAACTTTGAAAATCTGGTCAAAACATCTTGACACCATACAGTGCAGCATCATCTTACTGATACATAAGACTTTTCAAACAATCTGGTAAGTCCATCATATATATTCCTATGGCATGATTCTGTGTTGTGCAGAGCTTGTACTACGGAGGTGGTGTAGCTCCCCAAGTGCAAGGCTGTAGACTAGATAATTGACCCTGCTCTCTCAAACAGGTTTCATCAGACTTTTCTCTTCACAGGACTGCAGAGCTCTGCTTAGCAGGAGGGAGTTCATTTTCACACATGTTTCTGTACACATTATACCCCTGTGACCATTTCTGACTCTCTGTTAGAATTCCAGAGTTTGTGCTGGCATTATAATGTGTTTCCATGCACCATTAACAGTTGGAATGGCAGCTGTGACCATTCAAAAGTCTGGATTCAAGGCTGGAAGCAGAAGACTTCTGAAAGTGTCATCTTTTCTCAGCTTTCTGTGATTTGAGGCACAAGATCTTGCAATTTTCAGTTCATCTTCCATGTAAGTAGGACGAGATGAGCTATTTCATTGAAGGCTTCTTCAACATGGAACAGATTCTTAGTGAGCAATAAACTGAATCCAGTTCTGTCATTCTTAAACTTGGAGATTGCTTAGCAAAAAAAGCTGAGTATCTAAAATTTCAAGCAAATTAAAATACCCTTTCCGTCCTTGATTTAAGCCAACATTTCTTTCTTTATTGGGTAGGTAAATCAGTCATTTGGTTTTAAATTGCAAAGCATCACTAATCAAAGAGCTAATTTGTTGGTGCTAACAATGATTTAGCCAAAGCAAACATATTGCTCAAAGAGAGGAGAACTGCTGTCAAGATGAGGTTTGTTTTCTTTAGGCGTATTAATTATTCTTTGGTGAAAGATTATTCACTTATGTATATTGTGGTATACGGGAAAAGAGATAGTAATACGTACTCATTTTATATGTCCAAGAAACAGTATTAAAATTTTCCAAGTGCACAGAAGGGGAGATGAGGGGAGTGTTCAAAAAGGGATACTTTATTCTAGTGAAAGTGTCTCCCTGCACTCCCTGCAGAGCCAAAGAAAAGAGAGAGGGCACAGAACAAAGAACTCATCCTTTAAAGAGGTCTTCAAGAAGCCACTTCTATTGTCCAGTAAATAGGGAGGGAGCTGGCCTACAGTTAGCTTTTGTAAATGATCCTGTTCTCCTCAGCCAATTACTTATTTTTTTTGACTTAAGTTAGATTGAAACACAGTAACTTTACGTATTTATGTGTTATGGATCTTGATCAGGAATCTGGGCTGCAATTTCCCAAGGCACAGGGAAGCTCAGAGTAATACAGTGCCCAGATCCCAATAAAATTCAAAGCTCTTGAATCCAACACTTACCGAATCCAAAGGGATAGAAAACTTATTTTGTGTTTGTACTCAACATACGTGTATTTTTTGTATTTCTGGAAAGCTTTGTTGTTCTGTTTCTGTACCATACGCTGCCAAAGACACCTTTTTAATAAACATGGCTATCTGTAAGTAAAATGTAATTTTTTAGGCTGAATAATCCATTAATTTAACCTCCCTTCATTTAGTTTCCATTTCTTAAAGAAACATTTGGTTTTAATGCTCAATACTTTTCTCAGAGATTGTTGACTGGGGACTGACAACTAATCACTGGGGAATTTCTAAAGATAGCCAGCTATTACGGTTCTGTTATCGCTTAGATTTGGCAGTCTAGTATTCAAAGTCATAGATTGGAAGTATTTTTGTACAAACTCAAAGCTAAGTCTCCCATGCATTTATGGTGGCACATATCTCAAGCCTCATATATCAAGCAAAACAGCTTCATAGCTTGATCAAAACAGGCCTTGGTACATCCCTTATCTGAATTGTAGCTTGAGCAAACAGGCCTTGGTATCTTGAGAAAAACATGGTATCATTGCTACTGGAATTCTGAGAATTCCAGCAACTACAGAATCCAATAGTGGCCAGAATGGAAATTTACTAATTACTGAAGTCAATCATCTTGCGAACCTATAAACAAGAGCCCTAAGCAAGACCCTTTGATCTCCCCTGGACCGCAGAGGGCTGTGACCAGCATGTCCTTCTGAGTGGGATGCCTCGCAGAGCTCATGAATTCTCAACTTTGTGAAGTTCAGAGGATCATTGATAAAAATGGACAAGGGAGTCTGAGCGAAAAGTCCTTCACTCCTTGAGACTCAACCCTCACCCATTGAGAAATGTCAAGGTATTTGAAGTGAGTATTTCACCGATGTCAAGGGGAATTTTTCTAACAAATATGTCTATCTTTATACATTTATTTCTTTACACATGTATCTCTCTATATACATATATCTCTCTCTTTTTGTGTTTGTGTGAGTGCACGTGTGAATCAATTTAAATACCCTATAATAATTTACGTCACTGTTATGATCATAGTAAATCCTATTGAATTACTTTGTAAATGTTAAATTAGCCAATGATTAAGTGCTCTTAAATGAAGAGGTATTGCTAAATCCTACTGCTAATTATCCTACTCCTTGTATCTCTTAAACATAAAACATTGACCAAGTCTGGAACTAGGAGTAAATGCAGCTGCACCTAGACTCCTATCTGAAGGAGTTTGGAAAGTAAGGGGGTCTGCTCTGAACCTCGTGACTCAACAGGAGCGTCACCCTTATCCCATTTATCTCCAGTCTCTGTGTAAACCACTCTAGCTTGAATCCATTTTGATTTTTCCTGCGTATAACCCTTTCATGTAGTAAGTAAGAGAATGAACCTTGCCATTGAATTTTGTTAAGTTACAGTTTTACGAATTCGTATTAAACCCACTTTTGCGAATACCTCTGATGGTGATTCTTTGAGCGATGCAAAACCACTCCTTCACAACAACATCTTACCAGTCTTCCCTGCATTTTACATACTTAAATGCTTCAAATACTTCTCCATTTTAAGCTCTCTAGCCCCAAGGGACTCTTGAACCATTGTATGTCACTCTTTATGTGCTGGTGTTTATCTGACAGAATTAATACTTCTTCTTCTTGAATTGTTTTTTCCAAGAAATGACCTATTGAATGAGGAGCTCCTTGTGTTTTACTGAATAGTATTTGTTGGTATAGTCTAAGTCCAGAAAATAGAATTCTCCCAAGTGAAGTTATTACCACAGAATCCTCAGTGGAAAAAGTATTGTGGTTTTTAAAAATATTTATTTGATTAAGCTCTGCTACAGTCAAGTTTCCCTCTCATCTGTAACCGAATCCTTCTGTTAATTCCCAAGTGATTCATGAGGCCTTCAGTTTTCTCTCAGTAAAAATATTTTTAAGGGGAATTAAAATGTTCTCATTATGTAAGTTTCAGAGAATAATTTTACTTGCTAAATTATCACTGTATTGTAGAAAAAATCACGTTACATTGCAGTTAGAAAAGTTATTCTGAGGGAGTAAAAGCTAGAGTTCAGTGAAAGAATTTAAAATTATGAGAAATAGGGAAGAAAAAAAGAGTGCAGTACGATCTAATTTTATAACCTTGAAAAAATAATTTGTGACCTTCCTAGGTGGATTTTCTTTTTTTATTTTCTTTTCTTTCCAAAGTCCCTGACTTAAATTCTCTTGTTGATTAGATTAGGACTGTGTTCTTGATATACGGGAAGATTAATGCAATCATACCAATACAGAGTGTGCATTTTTCCTCTGTTTTGATATAATCTGTCTTGTAGATGAAACATTAAAAAAGAAACAATTTTGTGGATTTTCTGAAGATCATTGTGATATACTCGGGAAACTGCATTTTAAAATGCTGGTATTTCAAGATCCAGTGTGTAACTTTGCTCACATTCCTTGGCTATCTAGAAAAAGTCACACTGGACTAACCACAAATAATACCGGTTTCAACAGTAGCAAAATCAGAATAAAGACCAGCACTAATTATACCTGTAGTAGCCCAGAAATCAGAGAAATTAAGAGTGTTGAAAAAGAGAATATGGAGTCAGACAAATCGATAATTTTTGTCTAACTGTACTTTTCCAAGTCCCTTTGTTTTACTAAACTGAAACTTATTGAAGCATATCCCACTTGCTTAACAACAAAACAAACAAGAAAATAAACATCACCACCTCAAAACCTAGAATAAATTATTAAGATTTATTATTTTAATTTATAAAAAAATTGCACTACTTCTTTCAGTCTCTCTGTGCTACCTATCTCATTTGTTCTTCATTCCTTGGCACCCCTACAGTCAAAACAATGCATCTCTAGTGCAGATTACCAATGACTGTTTCACAGCACATACAATAACCAACCAAACAACCAAAATCACACAAAGCTAGAGAAAATACACTCTTATCTCCAAACTCACTATTCAAAAGATCTCTTACAAAACCCCTCTCTCTTACACAGCTTTATCTGTGTTCTCTCTTCTGCCTACAGTACTCCACATTTTGAGTGCCAAATTATTGCTTGATTTCTTCTTTTTTTCATTTTATTTTGCTCTGTTTTCCCCCAATTCCTCACTACTATTTTCCCCCTAAAGCTTTCTGCCAAGATGGAACATTGTAAGATGTTCACACAGTTAAAAAAATAGACCCAGTGAGGCTGATTCAGATGCCAAAGTATGCTTCTAGAACAATGTATTTTTAGCTTTGGAAAGAAAGACTATATATAATTGTATCTAGAAACAACTTATCTTTTGGCCTACTTCCACCCCTGGATAATAGCAACCTCATTGAGAAAAAGTGTAGAAAAGATTAGCAAAAATATTGTAACCTTATGCTCTTGTCTTGAGTCATTCATTCCTCTCCTGCTTCCTTAAAATGTAAAAAGGCATTTTTAGTAAAACATGAAAAATATGGATAGATTGACAATGTTAAATTCATATAACCTAATAAGCATTTAAAATCCACTGATATCATGTGAGAAAGGCTGTGTTATTAAAACCACATCAACAATGACAAGTATGATATATGTTTTAGCTGCTTGCTTAGTCCTCTTTTCCTGGTTGTTTACTTGTTTGTAAAGGCTCATCAATTTCTTAACAATTATGTCCACAGCAGGTAAGTGATATCTTAAGTGGAGGATTACGATTGTAAGGCAGGGTCAAAGGAACAAGATTAGGTGAACTCCTTTTTTACTCTTAACAGAAACAAAACCAAAACATAGACTGCCATATACTTTAGCAATTGAATGTGTTCCACTGTTCTATTTTGACTTAATAAGTAGACTTATTTTGAAAAATAAGTGTAAGAATATCACAGTTCTGCTCTGAAGGATGTGCAATAGCCAAGTCTCTGATCTAGCACTTGGCATGTGATCAGAGATTGGAAAGGACAAAGACATTTCAACTTGGTAAGGACTATCCTGTATGGTGTTGCAGTCACTACAGTGTCTGTGCTGCTGACACTTTTAGAGCTGCATGTAATGGATCCACAGATGTCCCAGCTCTCAGGCTGGATTTCCTCATTTCATGCCTTACTTCCGCTCTGTGACTTGTCACAGCCGACTGGGTACCAAGTATGACTCCCTTTTGGTCACTGTGGGATGCTCCAAATGACTGAGAAGCGAATTCTCAAAACAATACCTTATTTGTTCTTCTATCCATAGGGAATAGTATAGAATAGAATAGAATAGAACAGAATAGAATAGAATAGAATAGAATAGAATAACACAGTTTGGCGCTTCTCGAGGTCATCAGACGTATTTTGGAAAAAGACGGAAGTTAAAAAACAATCCTGTAACCCTTCAAATCTGACTTTTACTTGTGAAGGGAGAGGAACAGGTCTGGCTTGTAGCTTATGCCATTTGCTTGTGTGAAAGTCTTCCCAGACTATCAGTTTGGTCATTCAAGATATCTTTGCTTGGGCTCACGCATCCTTATCCCCTATCCTTCTCTAGAGATCATGTGTTTTGATTCCCTTCTTCACAGGCAATACACCTCTGTCACCAACAATGTGTAACTGTTTGAGACAGTGCTGATGATCTATACCAGGAATTTTATCTTTGCTGGCTGCTTGCTTTCAGCACTAACTTAGAGCTGTCTTTGATTTGATCCTGGAACATTCACACTAGAAGCATATAAAACTGAAGGAGGAAGAAGGTCCTACATGATATTAATACATAATGGGACAGGCACTTCTCTTCCCATTGAACTATGCAGGACAGAGGTATGTTCACAGTTCCTGACCTCAGAAGAAGGATAAAGGTAGCATCTTCCAGCACACTTTCCTAATGCCCCTCATATTTTGTTGTCAAAATCTGCTTAGCAAGAGTAATAGTTATCATTGATGGTGTAATTGTTAATAGACCCTAGTAGCAATGCTAGATATTTGTGTATGTCTGCTGTATCTTTTTCACAGTAACCCAAGCTTCTGACGTGAGGGGAAAGGTGCAGTCCTTCACAACAGTATTGATTTACTAGATCATTTCAACTTTGTATTTCCATGGCAAACATAACTATCTGCTTCTGACTTTTTAAAAATCTAAACAATATATCTCATTGGAATGATTGGTTTTGACAGATGTGCACTTGTAATGCTCCTGTATTTGCAATTATATGTGCAGTGTTGAGTGTAGTAAGGACCAGACCCTGTTGTACTGGATATTATCTAAATCTAGAGGAAAGACACAGAGGTAGAAGGAAAGAAGCATCTGTTTGATGCAATAGAGAACAGGGAACAGTAGAAGACTGAAACAGAATTATGTCATGATCAAGGTGAAAGGTTTGGAAAATTATCTTTGCAGAAACACTCTGGATGAGTATAAGCAGAAAGGGAGTACATTTGTCAAGGACATTGGGTTTGTGTGCCAAGGTTTTGGTAGTGGGAGGGCTGCAGGGGTGGCTTTTGTGAGAAGATGCCAGAAGCTGCCCCCATGTTCGATAGATCCATTTCCAGCTGGCTCCAAGATGGATCCACTGTTGGCCAAAGCTGAGCCACCAGTGACATTGGCAGCGCCTCTGTCATAAGGTCGTTAAGAAGTGGTAAAAACTGCTGGGCAACAACAGCTGGAAGAGAGGAGTGAGGGTAAGTGAGAGAAATAACTCTGCAGACACCAAGGTCAATAAAGAAAGAGGGGGAGGAGGTGGTCCAGGCAACGGAGCAGAGATTCTCCTGCAGCCCATTGATCTATCTCTGAACAATGAGGACCTTACAAACCCAAGTTACTACTTATTTTTGCGGAAATCTCAAGCCCAGTTTTAATTTCTGTTATGCATTGAGTGTACTTTCAGGAATATTTAGACTTAAGGAATTTTATTTATCGAAGTGGAAGGTACATGTTACTGCAAGTCTAATAATCAAGGCCATGATATCCCTACAAAAAAAAATAATTGTACTTTTGCTCTTCTCCTTTTCTCCCCCAAAACAAGACCCCAGAACAAAATGACTGTATTACTGTACATGACTTTATGCTGCAAATTTAGAAATTCAGCTATATTTTCTGGTTCTGTTCTGTTTTTTATTTCCTTGATTAATAGTTTTTTACCATTCTAGTGTGTTTTGATACAACACATATTGCTACACTCTTACAGTAGACCTTGGCTTATCTACTGTGCAGTGAAAGATGAAGCATATTTCACAGTTTTGTAGAAACTGAGATTGATATGCTGATTTCTTTCTGTATATCTCATTTGACTGTGGAGATATACTATGTAAGCATCTGGAAAAAAATGTTCAGCAATTTGTTGTGGGTGTTTGATCCAATATTTTCCTATAGTAGATAGTCTTACTGTGTGATTAACTAAAGTCAGCTTTCACAGCAGAACACAAACCTATCTAGTAAATAGATGAGGTAATATGAAATGAAGGTATCTTTTTGGTGATAGAGAAACATAACTTCACTAATGAAATTCAATCTTTTCTCGATTTATGCTAATCTAAAAATCTGAAAAAAAAAGATTTGTGTTTTCTACATATGAACTACCTCAAGCAAAATCCATAATGTTAAAGTGCCTCCAGTGTGACAAGCCTTCAAACAGAAGGAATAAAAAAACTTAAGTTAAAATTGAGTGCCTCTTAAATCCAGTGTCAAAACTCCCACTGATTTCACTAGGGCCACAATGGTCCCTTCTGGCCTCAAAAGTCTATGAATATTGACTAATACTGTGCTCAATACTGTGTACTTGATCTTTAAAAAAATGCAGGAGAAACAGAAGAGATTCAGAACTCTTTGGCCTGAAAAAAGCTTAGAAGTATAGACCATAGTCATCTGCAAATTTTGCCAAGTCTCAGTTAACATCTCTGGTTTAGGAAACTAGTCTAACATTAACAAACCTTATAACTGTGCCCATTTAGGTACCCTGGACCAGACTATCATTAACTTTTTCTGAAGTTGAGAACCACTTACTTATTGCTATTGTCAGCTTGTGAGTTGCTGGCAACTTACTGATTCATACCATTCCTTTGTATCTCACCTCATGTCTCCTGCCATCCATAATAGTTCCTTGTCAAAGACTTTTTGGAAATCTAAATAATACATTGCCATTATCCACTATTTTCCTGACATACAAAAATGATTTCAGTACACCAAGACTAGTAATGTGGTTTCATAACAGTCTAAGGCAATCGAATCGATGTATTTTGTCCCCTTTTTGTAGTCATAAATTACAGTTGTCTTTTTTTATCTTTGGAATGGAGCAATGTTTGCTCTGAGTAAAGGTCTAGATTTTTCTTGGGAAAGTTCACCCTGGCAGTAGGTAGATCACATACCCTAGAAGAATTGATTCTCAATAATGTCCCTGAATACTTAGTTACTAAAGTTGTTGTCCATGTGAGGTCTATTTCTGATACCTTGAGTTATTTTCCTGTAGCATCTTGGGTGATTGAATATTTTCTTAAGAGTACAAATCTATTCTGATGATTATCTGCATATATGCATTTCTAGCACATGAGTGGACCAGGAAGTGAAGAAACATAGTCAATCATACAAATTTTAGCTTTGATATGTGGAAATAAGATATAAAATAATATTATTTTAGCCAAATCATGAACTGAAGTCTTTCATTTTCATCATGCTAGTGAACATACAGAAAAACTCCTGTCATAAAGTATGACTGCTTCTCAGACTGAGACAAGGACAGAAAACAAAAGCAACACTCTGGAAAAGTAATTTTACCACTCAGAAATTTACATATTTTTCTGCAAATATTGACTCCATTATAAAAATGTGACCAGGTCTAGATGTCTACAGAAAGGAGCTCTAAGGTGTGTTCATACTATTGCTCTTTGATAGTGAAAAGACTACATTTTCAGAAATGTATTCTGTTTAAGTGTATAAAAGATTGGTGAAACAGATATAAGATAGGTAGTTTGAACTAGCATTTTTGTTTCATAACTTTGTGGCTATCACTGACTTTTCCCAATGTCTATCCACCATGAATATGTCAAATTGAAAGGAATTCCTTCTGGAGGGGGAAAGTGCTTCAGAGCCACTGGGTGCTTATCCACTAGAAAAAGACTACTGGGACCAAAAGCTCACTTAACACTCTCAAGTTTACCATACTGAAAAACTATGAAAGAGGGAAGATTTTCAGTTAGCCTGAGTCAGACTTTTGATTTGGCTATAAAAAGACTCTGTAAGTTGTTGAATTTTGTTTGAGTAGTTTTGTCTTTTCTACACAGCTGTGTTTTACAAAGTCTGAAAACGAGTTTTTATGTATTCTATGTACAGTATGCATTTTGTATCTCTCCCTTTCCCCTCTGTCATATTTCTCAATATATATACTCATTTTTAAAGAACACAAAGAAGGAGGATTGTGATCAGTCATGCATTCATAATTATTGTTAAATAGTTCTTCATGCTAAGAACAAACAAATATTTTCACAGATTTTTTTTTCTTTTAAGAGAAATAAAGAAGAAAAAATCAGATCTCTTAATGTCTTTCAAAAGGCCTACAATAGAATTATCGAACTGGAATATAATCAGATTTATGATCAGATACATCAAGCTAGAAAACTATAAAACATAAGATTTACACACTAAAATACATCATTTTTTTGTTCTCAGATGTGTATATTGTTTAAATTGAAAAACATTTTTCTTTCTAGTTAAAATCTCAGAATGAATCTGTTTCATAAAACTCACAGTAAGAACTGGGGTATAATTGTATGATCCCAAGTACAGTACCAGTGCACAAAGGAAAGCCTTTCAGTCCATTTCTTAAATACAGTATAAAATTACATTTGTGACAGCAAAATATTTGTGGCGCATGTGGTGGCAACAACTAATAGTTAAAAGCTTTTACCATCTTCTAAGAGTGAAGTTCTAGCCTGATAAGGTGGTGATGGTCATTTTTATCCACATCGCACGCTTATTCTGTGCAGATCCAACTAAAACTTGAGAACAAATATTTATGTCTGTGCATAGATTCTACAGATGAATCAAGACTGACATCCACAGCAAATAACAATTTCCATCCTAAAATGGGGAAAAAGAGAGATTGCTCCAAGGAAAATTTCCAGCAACTGGCAGTAATAAGCTGTCTGAAAGATTTGAAAGAGTAAGCGTGGCTTTCTCTGGTGATACATTGAAAAATCACCTGGCATGTCAGGTGAGGAGAAGACTACACAGTAGAGTTTTGAAACTTACAGTATTTTTAACACTACCTTAGCTGAACTGAAACATCACTGTATATTTTTGTAATACATGAAAGAAAAGTCAGAAGTAAATTTCACTGACACAACCAGATTTAGCCACTTCTTTTCTCACCTGAACAGCTTTTTCTACCAAGACACTATTGTTAGTGGGAGAGTGTAGCTTGAACATTTCTCTCATCATTCATCTAGATCTGAAATATCTATTGATTTGATCACATGCACATCTTTATTTAATATTAAATTGTATTTGAACTAGTAATTTTGTACTATGGCTTACAAGACCTTCATAGTTTGAACCAACCAACAGAAATCTGAATACTAAGGGAAGTTATTCAGCAGAATTGTTGATTCTGAGAAGCACTCAGCCTATTGTGGGTGGAGAGTGCTAAATAACATCTTAGTACTGGCTTTTTTGCTGGATGTAAGGGACTAAAGTTATTATTAGGTACCAGCATCCTTTGGTGATTCTAAAACCACCTTGTTTTAACTAATGACTATATTTGGGATCTCAGTGGATGATTCAGAAATGGAATAAAATGAAAATCAAAATAGTTCCAGAGATGGTTTCCCCTTAGTAGATTGTCCCAGAATAGGGTTTCAATGTTGGAGAGTTTGAATGACTAGAGGT
Organism: Cariama cristata; assembly: GCF_000690535.1. Classification (NCBI taxonomy): domain Eukaryota; kingdom Metazoa; phylum Chordata; class Aves; order Cariamiformes; family Cariamidae; genus Cariama; species Cariama cristata. The sequence goes on from NW_009633789.1 coordinate 52,962, forward strand.
CATATTATCAATACTTTGTAGAAAGAATATTTACAGTTTCTAGCCGGGCATTCTGATATCTTCCAATAGGATAAAGTTATGTAAATACAGTCCACTTATAGCCATTACTTCTCAGTCACCGGCTGACATGCTTAAAAAATCTTTTGTCTCTGGAGCTTCTGTCTGTTTTCTTATATTTTCTAAATAATGTACAATGACCAGAAATTTACCACAATCTGTATGTTCAAGTTGCAAGACTTATGGTTGTGTGAAATATTTGCAGATCCAGATTCACAGAGGAACAAAACCATGAAACCAACAGGATGAGAGCAACACATTTTAACAATATTGGGCAATATAACATAGTTGGTCCTTTTAGATATTTTGCAAAACCCACTTTTTAACATCTTTGATGATAGTTTTATTTGTTACCTAGATACTGCCTTTCCTGCAGAATTTTTTTTGTTCTGCACTTAGAATTTTAAACCATCATTCTGCAGTAAGTCTATGTAGTGTGCTGCGCAATTACTTTTCTTTGAGACTCTGAAGTTAAAAAGATGTTATGTTTGCTTTGATAGGAAATTTAGGTCCACACTTTTAAAAAGTCTATTTAAAATAAAACATAGAGCAAAGCACTCTTATCAATTAAATCAGCTACAACAATTTTAGTTACTTTACTTGTAGTACAAAAACGTCTTTTTATACAAAAAAATACATATATAATCATACAGAATAGCTACAGGTGTATCTTCTCTGAGAACATGCAGCCATTTTCAAAGCTGTTCTCAAAATATTTTTCAAACAAACAATCCCAAATGTTACTTGTTGCCTTACAAACAAAAAATCTTCTGTTTGTATGGTGTAGGTCAAGTAGTTAGAAGACAGAAGAAATTACATGGGACTGCCCCTTAACCTTGTCCTGCTCTATTGTGTTGGATTATTGAAGCAAATAAAGCAAAAAAAATTGCTGTATTTTATCAAAGTGGAGGAATTCTTAAAACATATAGAACGGACGTAGCCAGTTACTATATCATTCTGTTCTTCAGTTTTTGCAAAAGCTGTGATCTTGGCCAGCATATGCTGTTCTCAGTCTATGACTGAGAAAAGACTCTCAGAGAGCTGCTGCACGTTAGCAGAGTTTGAAATACCACCTGTGCTCTTTTAAATGTTGCTAGTATATGAGCACAGTCGACTCAGAATCAGAGAGTTATAACTAGATCCCTGATGTACTCTTATTTCTCAGAAGAGAATGCTAACAACACATAACTGTTCTTATGTGAGTTCAATGAATAACAAATATTTAGTAAAGTAGAATCCACACAAAAGCATACTGTAGATTAGAGTCTGTTCTTGTGATCCTTTGACTGAACAGCTGAAGACAATGATCACACTCATGACTAATCATGATCTATATGAACAATTTACCACCAGGCAGAAAAAAAGAAGAGAAAGAAAAAGAGAAAGAAAAAGAAAAAGAAAAAGAAAAAGAAAAAGAGGAAGACTTTGTTTGCTAAAATAATCTATTGCAATGAATAATTTGTCTAGTTCAGCTGTTAATTTCTTTGCATTGTTTTATTCTGCTTCTCTGCCAAGAGAGTATTACCATTTTATGTTGCCATGCATCTTTTACTCCTAGTGGCTAAGATGAATGACTCGTGAGACAATATCTTCGAGCCAGTAACTATTGGGAATCCACCAGAATTCATTGTTGCCTTATGTTTGACTAGACAGTAACTGGGATTGGCAAATATGTGACATTAGTAACATGCAGCAATTCATTGATTCTTTCCTTACATGTGATTTCTGCTGCAAACTTGCAGCATAAGCAAACAGAACTGAAACTCAAATGCAATCTCTGTGATGAGTAAAGAGTGTACCAATAAGATTTTTGATTATTGCACGTTTACGAAATAGAGAGGAATAACTCCTAGATTCATTTGAACTGCCTGATATAAACTGGCCTAGGTTATGATTTGTTTTACTCTGTGGGCAGACTTGAAACCCAGCAATTATCTCTAGTTGTTGTAAGCTGTTTTATACAAGAATTAATGCTCATTTATATAGGGACTCTAAACCGGATCATAATTTGCATTCGTAGACAAAAGCAGCATTGCTATGGCCCTGGTTCCCCTTTAACTGACAACAAAAGGAGATGTGCAATACCCTTCTCTGAACTGCCTAAGTCTAAAACATTACATCTGAAAAGACCTGTCAGAGTGATGCGGCACTTGTAGCCCCACAGATTGTCACAAAGTGTATTACACTTATGTAAAAAAAGTAGCTGAGGTAGCCAAGTGTGAACCAATTACTAATCCTAAAATACACTACTGCTTACTTCATAATCTGCTCCTTACTTCATAATTAATAGAAACAAAACATGCTAGATAGTGGTAAAGATGAACATGAACAACATAGAGTAATATCTACTATTTCCACAGCTGCTGTACAGTATGAATATAGTGGCAATTTAAGATGATTACACAAATATTCTCATAGGTTACACCTTGCATTCGCTTTATATACCTTTGTGGTTTCTTTTACAGTTCTTTAAACACAAAGGTTGAACAGAACACAATTATTTTGCCTTCAACATATTTACTTAATGCAAGTGACAAGTTCCAGCAAATAGAGCACGTATCAGTGTCAGTTGCTTTGTTTAAAGTAGTTGAAATGATGTCCTTAATCCCCAAGAAAAGTCGACAATTCATCTCAATGTGAACCTTGCTATTCATTTTCTTATGTTTTACTCTAACAAGAAGTCACAGCAATCACACTTTTATGTAATATTCATTCTTACTGAGTTGCGCTGGATCCTTTTTCCAGAAGTGACTGTCAGGATGGGATTTCTGTGAACATTTTCCTGGTTAAGCATCTAGGAAAAAGTTCCTAGACAGTTTCTGTTTGGGCTTTTATTGTGTTACCTTACTTAATAGTGTCTGAAAATATCGTAAAAGCTTTACAGAAATAAAAGTGTGAAAGACTGTACTATATAACTTCTGATGCAATGAAATTGTGGAATAAATGAAGAGGAAGAAAAGTTTCACAGTCCCACTGGATTATGTATTATCTTCAGCTCTTATTCAGCCATAAATTGGAGTAAGAACCAATCTGCACATACTCAGGCAAATAAAGGTTGTGAAGAGTGAAAGAGAAGATCAAAGAAATTCTCAGGTAACTGATTCCACTATGAACAAGTTGCCTAGATTTTGTCCATCATCTTGAGAGCTAAAGTAGACAGTTGGGTAGAAACATTTAAAGAGGTATCATTCCTTGGTGGAATCATTATCTTGTATTCTTTATTGCTTTTCACTAAGAACAAATGGAAGGGAAATGCACCCTCAGTTCTATGTTTTCTGTATTTTTTTTTTTTTTTCCCCAGGGAACAGTGCTGCAGTGTCTTCCTACTCAGCTGTTGCAGTGTAATGGCTTGCTGTAATCTTGAATAACATAACTTTGGCTTGGGAGGGTCTGTTAGATAAGACAAGTTCAACAAAAAGTCTGTGCTGATACGTTTTGTCACAAAATCAAACTAGTACCTGATTCCTTGTTGCTTATGTACAGTATAGGACAGGAGAAGAAAGAGAGTGGGGCTCTGAAGAGGTATCATAACACCTTCCGAATACATATGCTTATAACAAGGCTTCCATATGTAAAATCATAGTATTTGTTCTGGAGTTACAGTGACATGGATGCAAAAGATCTTAAATAAAAAGTATGTGTTCAGATAACAGTAACAATACTTTGCATTTATATATCCTTACTTCATGAACAGCTGTTCACATCTTTTACAAAGAGTTCAGCATCATTATTCCACTTACCAGTTGGATAAACTGAGAGACACAGAAGATCTCTCAGCAGGTCAGAGGCAAAGCCAAGACTAGAATGAATACCTGCCCTGTAGTCTATTCACGATGTCATGTTAGATTCACTTAAGCTTGTATGACCTAGGTTCTTTTTTGGTAGTCATTTTTCCACTAACAACCAGAAAAAAAAAAAAAATCCACTATGAGTTATTGCAGTGGTCTTATTTTTCATTGCATAGTCAGAGTGTGGAATCCCTTTGCTAACTAGTAATTAACAGATCAAATATGTCAAAATAATGCAATTATACGTCATTGCCAAATAAAAGGTAAGTGTCAAATGGTAGGTTTTGTGTTAAAGTACAATGCACATAGGTAATGCAATAGCCTTCTACAGTAAAACAAGAAAAAAAAATTAAACTACAATGTTCTCTATACTGTGTGGGCTCTGAATGTGGTGCTTTTCTTGTATGAAGTATAAAACAAACACCGTAACTCAATTCTTAAAGCTGTTTCGCAGTTATCTCAAAGGGAAGTAGAGTTTCTCAGTCCCATTACTACAACATGGGCTTGTGTCACACCTCCATTGAAGATGCATTTGTATATGCACAGAAAGAAAATGACCAATGAAACTGGAAGGAATTATAGTTGTGCTTAGTTAGCTTCTTTAAAGGTGCTAAAATTTCAAACCTAACCTGCAGCTGAGATTGTCTTAATATAAAAACCCTCTGTCCCCCTACTACTGTTATAAAGAATATTTACCTCCAGACTTTGATCTAGGATTAAAATTCAGTAGATAAGATCTTAAGCAATACTGGCAGAACAATGGTGTGGAAAAAATATTATGGTAAAGTGGTAGTTAAGCAAGGATTAAGGCTGAATAGCAATACAGTAATGTTCAGAGAACAGAAAGCCAATATATGCTAAATATGAAAACTTGGCATCAGTTACAGGAGGATTTCTGTATTTTGGAACCAACTGGAATGTTAGGAAACTAAAATACTTGAAATGTTTTGGAAACAAAGCCCAGTATTTTTTAATTTGGATGCCTAATCTGTCAGTTTTCTACTTGCCTTCTACCACTTTCTTGCTACTATAAACCTTCCATGTAGATTACTGCATATCTATAGCACTACCATGATGTTTCCTGACTTCGAAACCTCTGAAGGAAATAATTTTTATTTTTCAGCTGATGTGAAGTGCATCAGTTCCCAGGTGCCACATTACAATGGCATTGTACCCTAGGCAATGCCCTAGGCTTTTATGCTGCTAAATAGTCGTTACACTCTAATGACTCCAGGTACTCTAATGTTGACAGAGACTTCAGTGTCCTTCAGCATCACTGCTCTGAAAGCAGTGCATTAACTGATCATAGAATCATAGAATCCTT
>NW_009633790.1:0-1844 GCF_000690535.1 Cariama cristata
GCCTGTAGTTCCCCGGATCCTCCTTCTGGACCTACTTGTAGATGGACGTCACACTGGCTAGGCTCCAGTCGTCTGGGACGTCCCCGGTTAGCCAGGACTGCTGGTAGATGATGAAGAGTGGCTTGGTAAGGTCATCCACCAGCTCCTTCAGTATCCTTGAGTGGATCCCTTCCAGCTCCATAACTTGTTCTTGTCTAAGTGGAGGAGCAGATGGCTAACTGCTTCCTCCTGGATAATGGGGAGATTATTCTATTCCCCACTCCTGTCATCCAGCTCAGAGACCTGGCTGCCCTGAGGAAAACTGGTCGGGCTATTAAAGACTGAGGCAAAAAAGGCTTTAAGTATCTCTGCCTTTTCCTCATCCTTGATGGCAATGTTTCGCTCTTGATCCAGCAAAGGGTGGAGATTCTTCTTGGTCCTCCTTTTGTTGTTAACGTATTTGTAAAAACATTTTTTGTTATGTTTTATGACTGTGGCCAGAGTGAGTTCTAGCTGGGCTTTTGACTTTCTAATTTTCTCTCTGCATGCCCTGACAATTTCTTTGTACTCTTCATGGGTTGTCTGTCCCTTCTTCCAGATCTGGTAAACTGTCTTCTTACTCCTGAGTTCCAGCCAAAGCTTTCTATTCAACTAGGCCGATCTTCTTCCCCATTGGCTCATTTTACAGCAGATTGGGACAGCCTGCTCCTGTGCCTTTAAGAATACCTCCTTGAAGACTGTCCAGCCTTCCTGGACCTCCTTCCCCTTCAGGACTGTTTCCCAAGGGACCCTCTCAACCAGTGACCTGTACAGGCCAAAGTGCACCCTCAGGAAGTCCAAGGTAGCTGTTTTGCTGTCCCCTCTCCCTACCTTACCAAGGATTGAAAACTTTATCATATCGTGCTGACACAACTTTGTCCATCCTTCCTGCAGTTGCCCAGAACTTCCATGCAACTGTCATTGGGCTTCTCAGGACCTGTGGTGAAGGCAAAGCCCCTCATATCTTGCCTAGGTATGAGATTCAACTTGTGATGAGCTGACGTTGTTCCCAGAAGGGTGATGGTAGGGTTTGATACTCCAGTAGGCCTGGAAATGTAGCTTTCACCCTAGCAATCAAGAAGGGAGCTTTCAGCAGAAACACTGTGATATTTAGGAATGCCTAATTGAGAGTGGACTCTTTATTTTGCTGAATTACTGCCTTGCTTTGTAATGATATAGGCGGCAATGCACTCTCTGTACATTTATTTCCATCTTTATGCATGCGCAGCCCTTTGTGTGACCCGGGCTGTGTGAGGAAAACCTGGGTTTGTCAGCTCCTCTGTTTACACTAGGAAAATGTTTATATATTAAAGAATCAAGAACTTAAATGCATAAAAAAATGCATTCAGAGTTCATCACATAAAATTTTTGGAAGAAAGTGGATATTGTTTCACATTTTGAATATAAAATCTTAAATCCACTAGTAACAAGCCAATGGGATTAAAAAAAAGAATAAATTTGTGCATTTTATGAATATCTTTGAAATGAAAGAAAAAAAAATTTCTAGAGAGTCACATTTTTCATACTTTTTACTGAATACCTAGTTTTTTAAATAATTACATTTAGTATTTCTATTCTACAAAACGAGATACGTCCCAATATAAGAAATACAGAATAAAATCCAGAAATAAACTAAATAAAAGTAAATTAAAATAAGAGTAAGTAAACCGAATAAAAATGATTGGAACTGGGAATAGATTCCACATGCAAGAATCCTACAGTATGAAGTCTTTATAGAGGAGAAGTCAGTGATTTAAGCTTTTAGATTAAAGAAACCTTCTGTCACTGGGAAGGCAACCTGTTGTCCTGGTTTGGCTAAAACAGGG
>NW_009633791.1:0-11024 GCF_000690535.1 Cariama cristata
CTTACAGAAGCCACCCCTGTAGCCCTCCTCACCACCAAAACCTTGGCATGCAAACCCAATACAAACTAAAATCACCTTTGTTCAGTGTGAGCACCTTATCACTCCATATTAGGGCCATTATTTTTCTTAGCTTACTTCTGAAACATAATGAATATTTTAAGCACTATATATATTTTTATGTTGTGGAATGATACCTACTTTGGAGAAGAAAGATTTGTAAACCCCTGTAGGGATATCCAATAAATATCCCTTGTACCTTCAGACATCTTTATTGAGCATTCAAAGTCTATTGAATTAAATACATTAGGTTCTATTAATCTTTAAAATTTGTGCTATAACTGCTGATTTCTTTCACTTTTGAGAGAAATGACCTGAAACAAAAGGGTAGCAAATAACGACTAATTTTGCAACATGCTGATTTTTTCAATGTTGCTTTTATATTTAAGTCATTTTTGTTCAGGTTGAAATTATTTGGCAAATTCAGCGTAACTCCATGAATAGTTTCACCTGTACTTCAAAAATCTATTCTTGTGGTGAATATAATGCTTCAAATTGTTTTAAACCAAACAGTTCACCTAAATTCAAATTCTGGATCACATCATTAGTGATATGACCCAGAATGGAAACTGTACAAAAACATCGTGACATTTTATATCTAAGCTCCAGATCACTGTTCAGTACCTATTCCTTTTATGAGGCTTTGGTCTTTTTTCTAATTTTTTTTTTTTTTTTTTAATGTGTCAAACATTAATGAGCAAACAAAATTTCAGGATTTCAGTGACATTCAGTTTCATGTGGAGAACTTGCTTGGGATACACATATTAGTCTGAATAACTAATAACTTTGTAAAGAGAGGCAAGAACAGTGATTTTAATGTGTCTAAACTGAAAATACTAATCTCTGAGTTAAACAAGGAAAAGAAAGAATAGCACCCAGACACCCAATAAACATATTACAGATATTAAGTTGCCAGAGACTTAGCCAAAGAAAATTATCCACAAGCAACTTCTCTGCAGTTAGTTCATTCAGCGTGTAGGAACAGTTTCGTACAAAATATTTGTTAATAGTTGTGTACAATAGGAGATGAAATAATTAAGTCTTTCCCAGGTACCACAATGGAAGCAAAAAATCTAAATGTATGAAATCAGTTGTCTGCTGATTTGTGGTTTGCTCAGTTTTAACAAAAAGCAGGAGACCTGTGTTTCAGATTTCCTTGATCTAACTATTAGATTGTAATGCTTTAGCTAATCTTAATGAAAATTTTATATATATATACACTTCACCCAGGAAATTCCATTGCAATATTACCCACACAATTTAAGTACTTGCATTGCCCAAGGATGTGTTGTAATGTAATAAGGATAACAATAAAACCAAAATTATACACAATTATCTCATTTGTCTTTTTATTTCCAAGAAGAAAGAATACTAGATAAAAGAAGATAAAACTTATGTGAAACATGCTGGAAGTCATCAACACAACAAGAGAAAACTCTTGGCGTGAGGAAGGCTAATAAGATTATACTGTGCCTCTAGTGAATTGTGTATGACCAGAACACATGAAACAAAATTAGTCTTTCCTATTACTAATAAGTTTCCTGTCACGGCTAAGAGTCATTTAAAAGGCATAAACAAAAGCTATGTTACAGCTTATGATATAATTACTCATAAGCAGAAAACCAGATATATTTCAGATACCAACTATCTATTATACTGCTTCACATGGATGATCTTATACGCCATGGAAGTGAGAGAGGAGCTTTTATAGTGTTGTTGATTTCATGAGTGATCATACATTAGTCCCTGAGATTCGTAACTCCACAAAAATACCTTTTGACTAAAAGGAATTTTTACAGGAATACAGGCTTTAATGGAGCAACAATAATTTACAGAGAAGAAATAAATCTTACAAAACTTCAGTATTCCCAATTGACTAATTTTGGAGGATTTTATTTTAAGCTCTTATTACACGTTAGGTTTCGCAATATGGACATTTGCCAGTTGAGATCAAGGGAAAGATGTCATCAGTGTATATTTAAAGAAAAATTATTTCATTAACTATTTCACTTCAACACTCTCTCCGACCTCTGGAAATCCCCAAAGAGCTCTGTTTATTGGTGTAGGTCAGACCATCAACATTTAGACCTAACTTAGAAATCTAAGAATATGGGTAGTATTTTTAAACTGGTACAGAATAACCAAACAAAATTCTGACTTTATTCTGTTTTCTTTCAGATTTACTATTAAGATTCAGTTCCTGAAAGATGTTTAATCACACAGATCTCTTAGAATCCTGTCATATTTTTTCAATAAGCCAGTAAGTCAGATTTTAATAAACACGCTATAATGGCTATTGTGAACTTCTCCTTTATACCCTTCCACCATTCTTGTCTTGATGTTTCTTCCATTCCAGGTAAACCTGCAATGCAGTTCCTTTTCTCCAAAAGCCTAGTACAGGAGATAGTTTTGACATAGCTGATTCAACTTCGTCATTGGATGTTTCCAAGATCAGGCTGGATAAATCTCTAAGTAACATGGGCCAGCCTCACAGTCCACCATGTTTTGACCAAGAGGTTGGACTAGAGACCTTTCAAACCCCTTTCCAAATTGAATTCTCCTGTGATACTGTGAAACAAATGGTGCAGTGAAGCTCTGTGCAAATATCTTAGATTTAACGTGAGCATACCTGTACCAGTACTGAAGATCTGGGCATATTAGCTTGGATAAATCACCACCCTGTAATTACCTCTATCCATTAGCTCCTTGTTTGGTCCCTAGAATACACACTCTGTCTGTCTGCCTCTTCTACTTCATTTGTAGTCTAGGAGACAGGTCAAGATAGAGCTAGTTTGAATGTTCCTGCACCGCTAGGCAGATACCCGTTTATTTCTCGCTCCAGTAAGAACTATTGTTTTTCATAAAACTTCCTTATGGCATAATTCTGAAGTACTCTCTGCTTTCAGTTTTTACTCAAGGACACCTCAAAAGAGAAAAAAAAAAGACAGAAGAGTTGTTGTAGGACAGAGAAATGCTAGACTAATCTTGAAAATTGTAATACTAATTATTTTTACTCATTCTGCTAATTATGATCATTTCTCATCTGATGAAACAAACTATATGTTTTTCTATCTTGCCAGATAATTTCTGTAAGTAATTTGCACTGTAAGCAGCTTGCAGAAAATATTCAGTAATCACATTTCAAAATTCATTCTGTGTCAGTTAAAGTAATAGATAAGAGTTTTCATTGTGCATAGAGGTGTTCTTTTCATATCATGACTGGAATAATATAAGAATTAAAAAACAGTATTTTGTGAACAGTGTGTCAGGTTAATTTATACATTATTCTTTCTATTTTTTTCCCCACTAATGAAATAAAGTATTGAGATAGATGAACTTCAAAAGATACGTTTCAACCATCAGAACAAGTACTTCGTTAAATTCTGATTTCGGAATATATAAAGGATTACATGGTCCTTAACCTTGGCAGTTGAACTGAAACTAAAGAATACTGACTGGGAAATTTGGAAAAATATTCAAAACATTGTTTTGTGTGACTTAATATAAATATAAAAAGCTCAACATTAAAATCTGAAGTATATTGAAACCATGTGGGATTTTCACTATATGTAAATGGAAATGGAAATTTTTAAATCTTGTGTCTATATTATTAGCATCAACTGTAAACCATTAGTAATTTCAATACTCTGGAAGTGTAAAGGGTTTTTTTAAATCATTCTTAAATTAATTGATCCAATGCTACCATCTTCACTGCAGTTGACAACAGAGTTAAAACTCAGGTGCTATTATGATACTGAAGAACAATTTTTTACGTATCTTCTCAATAGTCTGGAGAAATATAAATGACAGACTGAACTGTAGCTTGATCACTTAATATATCACCCAAGATATTCAATCTTTTACTCACATTTGAAGGGAAATTGCTAAAAAGAAATAGCAAAAAAATTAAAAAAAACACCTCACTACTTTACCATGTATTTCTGACTGTGGGAAGACTTTGAACAGAAGACAAAGATGTGGAAATATGCCATGTTTAAAGCTAAAATGAAAAGGAGAGATGCATGAATCTGACCTCGTCATAGACAGTGGAGATGTGAAATGCAAAATAGTTCTCCAAAATGAAATTCCATGACTCATAGTACACTTACTACAAAAATTTTAGCTGAAACATAGCCTTGCTGTTTGTTGAGGTATGACAGCGAAGCAAGGGGAAAGGCATTCAAATGAAATTAAATTGCAGTTCTTTGAAACAGCACAATCTATTGGCCTTAGGTTTAGGCAACCAGCTAAACTGAGAAGGATAACAAGAAACCTGTTTCCAAATAGGGACTGGTGGGAGTACCTGGGAGGATCAGGTGTACAAACTAGCACTTGTTTCTCCTCCCTTTGCCTGAGTTCAAAGGTGCTGCTAACTCTTCATACCCTGCCTTGCCCTTTGTCCTCCAGCAGAACAGCCAACGTCCGGCACATCATTGATAAAGAGAAAGCAGCTGGTGTCCAAAGGATGGCTATTAATCTCCTCAAAAGATGAAAGTAAATGGAGGAACTGAGCAATGCTGAGCAATACTGATTCATGCACACCCTTCCTGAGCATAAAAGAAGTTTCAACTTTTCCTATTTTGAAGATGGATTAATTTTAAATAATATATCATCACTCTGAAACTAATAAACCTGCTGTAGCAAAAGTTTAGTCAAACCTACTTGTTTAGGAACACTTGGAAACATGAATCTGTCTACTTTCTGCTAGACTGTATTAGCAGATTGATAGACTGGATAGTGGAAAACAGTTTTGGGATGCTGGTTATACTAACTGTAGTACCTTCCCCTCTTTTTTTTTTTAATTTTTTTTCCTCCTGTCCTATGATTTTCATTTCAGGAAGGAGGAGAAATGAGTGTTTTGGTATTTTGTATTCAACACTGCTCATGCTCTGCTTACTTTTCTGATGATCCACTGAAACGTATTTGTGGGATTAACATAAAATACCTTTTACTAGGCTGAATTTACTGTTATGGAGAAGATTTGATATGTAGTTTGGAAAAGCTTGCTGTTTCTAGTTCAACTATCTAATTCTACATTCTAGCTCAAAACATGGACACTTAAGTGCACACCATGCTTCGAGTATGGGTTTGAACAATCTTTCTCTACAGCACTGCTTTGAATCAGGTATACATTGGTAGTAATACTAGAACAGTTTCATGAGCTAAAACCTGTGAAGTGTTCATTCAAAATAATTGTTCAGTGAAAGTATCCTTAGTAAAATCAAAATTATTCATTGGAACTTTCATATTTTTTAAAAGGCTTCATTTTTGTCAGAACCAGTACAAGGAGTATTGTATTTGTCTAAAAGCTCTATAATACTTCATTAATTGTAAAAATCACAGATACAAGGACTACTTTATAAAATATATGAATGTATTGAATGCAATAATAGTTTTATTACAAAAAAAAAAATCATTCTGATTGGCTTCGAGGGGCAAATACTTCAACCATTAGTTTGATTGGCAACAAACTATAGTAAATTGCTAAAAAATCAAATAAACCACTGAAATTCAGATTTGAATTTCATTCTACAGATGTTATGCAAGTATGTTGCTTGCAGACAATTATACAGCTTTACTCCAACATATTGTTTATTATCTTCTGTCTTGTATGGTTAACTGATTATTTTTCTTTCCATTAAGATGTAACTATCCCAAAATAATTTTGAGATGGCATGATTCAAGCAGTTGTCCAACAGATGCATTCATAGTGAATAAGGATAAGAATAATGCTAGTACAGCAAGAAAATGGCTTCAAATCTCTGACAAAAATGTGCCAGTTCAGTAGGGAATTTTTCTTAAGAGACGACCAGGAGTTAGACAAACATAGAAACACTTAATAGCCCAGTGGTTAGGACACCATCTTAAGTATTTAAAGCCAACTCCATTGACTTTACTTCAGAGTAAGGATTAAAATTAAGTTGTCATGAATCAAATTCAAGATTTTTACACACCCAGATACTGTCTTAATATAAAATGGCAGAAATCTGAACTTTGATAATTTTGGAATTTGGGTTGTATTTCCTGTGTTTATACTGACTATATTTACATAAGTTCATTAATACCATTTTGTCTTTACTTTTTCTGGCATTCAGAAACTGTATAGGTTTTACCATAGTCTCAGATTTTGCTAAACTGAAGAAATCATCACTATATGTGTGTATATTTTCTAACTTGCACTTGGTAATTTTGGTATAAGTAAGAGGTCTGTCATATCTGTATTCATAGAAGTTAATTTCAAAGTGCTTATCACATTCTAAAAGCAATAGGAACCATTTAAAGCTAGCTATGTTCTTAAAGCAGTCCTATTACAGTTTTGTACTTTTAAGGATTCGCTGAACACATTATAATAAAAAATGTAGGATCATACCTTTAGTAGATACATTTCAGCATTTATGGACACTAGAAGAATAATGAGATCCAACTGACTACAAGCTAACAGTGAAGGCATTCATTTTACTTAACTGTATAGTAATACAGCCTATTTTTTACCACAAAATATTAAGATATCTTTCTAAGAGATTCAAGTGGATCCTGAGAAGACAGATAGACAAACCAAATTGGGAAAGAGATATCTCATGAAAGTTTTTACCACTTTCAAGATTTTTGTGTTTTGTGATGGGAATAAACTCAAAGCTTTCCAAATTTGGAAAAAATAAAGAGAAAAACATAACACCTATGATCACAAGTAACAATTGGATAACAGACCAGTGATTTAAGCACTAGAAAGTTGAACTTTTTCTTGTAACCCATATGCTTTTACACTAATAAAAAATGTTGTAATTGGACAAGTGTTACATTAACATAGATTAAATTAGTGTGTGCCACAAGGTCTATTCCAGCAGTTGCCTGTCTGCAGTGATCACTTTTTCCCCAGGTATATATATGACACAAAAGGAGAAGGGAGGGAGATTGTTTGTACTTAGCTCAATTGCTCTGGTGTTGGCAGAAAGGGTTTTAGGTTCCAAATTACGTAGGGACGCTCAAGATTAAAAACCATATGGATATTGAAATCAAACATTTCAGCTGTGATTCAGTACAGAGGGGCCTTTATTCCTGTATTCCTAATGAAGTAAGAAACAGCTGGTACCTGAATTGTCAGGGTTTAGAGCAAAGGAGCTTTTGGACAAAGGTACTTGACACAGCCTCGTCTACCCTCTTCTGCAAGTTATAAAGGGCTTAGTGCATAAACTGTTCCCAGATTTAGTACCTGGTGTGTCTCATATATGGACAGTAGTGCAGAGTATGTCTGTCTGGCTGATATTTCATGAGCAATGATCTTATCCTTAGTATACAAATATAGACTAGCAGTAGTAATAACACCAATAAGCAAAGCCTATCCCTATGATATCTAAACACTATATGTGATTTAATGAAAGCACAACTACTTCAGGAAGGATTTTTAGCATCCTTTATATTTTACATATCTTGTCCATTGCTTATTGGAAGAGACTTTCTGCTGTCACAAAGTATTCTTCCTTCATTATTTGCCCCTCAATTTATCTCCCCAAGAAGTCTTTCTAACGGCTTTTCCAGTGAGAGTTACGTGAGACTCTTTATTACACTGTATGAGCTAAGTTATTTTTCTTTAGAAACTTGTTAGTTTACTCTTTATACCTCTATGACTCTTTCTTTCACTTTGTTATACTCAAAGCAAACTGTAGAACTTAAAATATTTAAGTGTTGCTAAATCCAGGCAAGCACCCACATCCAAGATCAATAATGTTACAAGGTGACAGTAAATGTAAAACACTCAAAGCCTTGTAAATATTTTAAATCTGTTTCTGAAGATTTGCAAATGGTTGATGCAAATGCTGGAAGTACTGAAAGGCCATCAGAAAGAGAATTGGGGCTGTCTTCATTAAATAACACGACTGTTTGCAGTCTTTGTGGAAGCGCTGAAATAGTTCGCTGTGTCTCAGATATGAATTTCTTTTTGTTCTATTCCTTTTGGAACTTCAGGCTCTTGATATATGAGTAAAGTAAAAAAGAACTGAACATCTTGTGCTAGAGAAAACAAAGGAGTAAGGGAAAGCAATGACAGCACTGAAGGAAAACTTGAGAGATGGTAATATAGAAAGAAGAGTTCTTATTAAAGGCTGACTAAAGATGTCTTACAACTGATGAAATGACCCCTATGCTAAAAAAAAAGCATGATAAGATTAGATAAAAGAAGGGAAAAAAACCTTCCTAAGTAGGAGAAATTCAACAAGAGTATTTCCAGGAAGAGATACCAGCAGTGGAGATGCTTACAAAGATAGAAATTTGAATGGAACAGCACAGAGAAAACTAGGTGAAATCCTACTGCTCCCAGACAGTAAAACAGCAGTTAAAGAAATCGTCAAGAACAAGGGGAAGATAATTTTTTTCCCAGGGATCAGAATGAAAATACAGACCAGACTACTACTAACTTTGCAAAAAATGGAGAGACTTTCCTGGTTGACCCTAGCATCTTATATCCAGTAACCATGACCTTCATTACTTTCCTAAGATAACCCTCTGCATTCTTATAGGATGAAATACATGACAAAAGTGAACATCTTACAGCAAGTATAGGGTCCCTGAATTTTGGTTCCTCCCCGCCTTGTTTGCCTTGCTGACTATACTTAAAGGTTTCATGCTAATTTTGTCAACCTTGAGAAATCATTCACCTAAAATTGTAGCTCTAAATACGCCCCTAGGCATGTTTCAGTGCTATTTCCCTTCAGTCAAGTACTCTAATTTTGAGACTTTCACAGTTGATATGGGTTTGGTACAGAAGGTACAGAAGAATTTTGTAACCATAGGAACTGAGTTAAAGACAAAACATCTGTCTTAACAAAAAACTTTTGGTTTTTAGCTCTGGTTATGTAAAAAGGAAAGTTTTAATATATACTCATCTCTGTTTTTTGTCTTCTGATGAACTGAAAACAGAGGGGAGGGGCAGAAGCACAAGGGAAAATGCAGATAACACTTTAAAGTTAATTTCAACCTATCTAGAAAACTGAAGTACCAGAAGTCAATCCTGTTCTACCATGATTTGTAAACTGAACATTCTAAGACACACTCAAGGGTTTCTATGTGATTGGAATTCTTATTGTCTTTGTTGTCTTTGCAATGTCACCCTCCCAAAACTGTTGATTTTGCGTTGATTTATTATAATACATAATAAAGAACTCTTTTTATTTTTATTTCAAGCTCCTATTTGAAGTAATGGTAAGATTCTGTGTTATTTCGCTCAAGACTCAATACTGTGTATGTGACAGTTGAATTACACAACAAAAGCAAAGGTACTCCTTTCCCTTGAAATAATACTTCCACTATTAAACTGACCTTTAAATGTACCATTTTGCTAGGTAAATATCATTATATGAAATTAGTCACAGCTTTCTTGTTTCGTGCAAGCAAATCTTGATTACTCGCCTTTCTGTAAAGCTGCGACTCAGTTTAATAATTCATGCTTCTCTGCTTATCAGCTTTAGAAACCAAAATGGTGCATTCTGCTATAAATCATACCCACTGCTTCATTTCATTTTAATGCACGGCAGCAAAACACTAACATAATTGGTTCAATCTGTTATTTACAGATATGTTGCGAGACACAGGTGGCAACCTACTTTTTGTGTTGTAAGAGAAAACAAGACCTCCTTCACAACTTGAGTAATATTCTAGAAATTATAGTGATGGTAGGATAGAATTCGTTTATTCTCACTCACAGTAAACTTTGATTCTCTTGTAATGACTTATATAGGTTTTTCTTATAAATTCTCAGATGAGATCTTACTCAATTTATATCTGAGCTAGAATGAAGGAATACTACGATAAAACAGCAAAAGAAATTACTTTGTAAAAAGTATGTAATTCCATATTTTTCTCATTTGCTGACTTATTCTACATAGCAAATTTCCTCTACTTACAAATGAAATTATAAGGAATTTCTTTTTTTATTAGTACTACAAGTGCTGTAGAGTAATACAAGCACACACAGGAAATCAATGGCAGACTTTTATTCCCAATTTTATTAATAGTGAAGGAATTGGAAATACAATCAAACCTGCTCATTTCTACTATACTGCTCAATCCCAGTTGTCTGAATTACGTGGTGACCAGTAACATTTGCCATAGATCTGTGATTAATTACAGGTAGAAGTGATTTGAGACTGAACTGGGAGACAATATATTGAAGGCATTTCAGGAATTCCTCTCCTGGATCAGAGGTGTTTGACTAATATGAAGGTATATTTATTATGTGGAAGTAGAATTGTTTGAAATTGTTTTGAGGAATACTCCAGGTAAAATATCTAGAGTTGGTGAAAGAGCAAAGACATCACTGTATGAATTATTCATAACATAACGATAATATGCAACAAATTATTTGATTTTTTAAAAATACTGTTTTAACCAAACTGATGGAATACTAACTGTCTTCAGCAGCCTTCATTATTTTTCTGAATCATATGAATTTGTTGCAATAGGAATTTGATCCAACCTCGTACTCCATCAGAATTTTCCTGTAATAAAAATCTTTTTCTAAAAAGACTGAGACAAAGACTTTAATTTTTAAAATGGTTGCAGTCCACACAGGAATGTCTTTTACTGCTAAAAGCACTGCTTATGGTAAAATCAAGAGTGGAAATGTAAAGTAAATATCAAATAAACATTTCCTGAATGAGATCTATTAAATAACAGAAAAATCTCACTGGGGAAGTGACATGGATTGTTTTACTTGGCACATTTTAAGTGACTTGGAAAAAATACTGTAATATTTTCTTACATTAAAAGAAAGCACAAAGTATTTTACACTGCTATTTTCATCTCCAGTTTCTGTTTTTGTACTGTTCTACTTTATTAATTTCATTTGCTGTGGTTGATCTGTATAGAGAACTGTGTGGGATCCATTTACAAAGTACTTCTGCAACAGAAACCCGCATAGCAGCACTCAAATACATTTTCAAGTAAGGCAGAAAAAATAGCTTTCATCCTCTTTC
>NW_009633791.1:11055-65526 GCF_000690535.1 Cariama cristata
CTTCTTTAAATAAGAACTTCCATGGAGAGAAATTGAAACAGATTTAATCAAACCAGAAGAACCTCCCTCGCACAAGAAAGCCAAGAGCGTGTTGACTTTGTGACGCAGTGAGAGGGTACTGCCACAAAAAACGTTCTCTGCTCCTGCTGAGGCTCCCGATGCTGCCTCTTCTGATGCCAAACTGGCTGCTATCACCACATCATCTGCTGTTGATGCTGTTTCATGCTTTTGGATGAAGGGCCAAGAGAAGACATTCTAAATTGTTTCATGCCAAGAGAAGGAATAAAGCAATTTGGGGAACCAAATGATGTAACTACTAGTGCAGAAGACCAATAAACCCTGCCAATTACTCTCTGGCACCAAGGTCTGAGAGCAGGAATCCAGAAAAAAAAAAGTGCATAAGGACATAAATTTGGAACAAGTTCGGAACTTGATGAGAGCCATGGGAAAATGTCAAATGTATCACACCAGAGACTTTATTGGTACAAACAGAAAATAGGTATGTAGTTGCATTTGCCACTGTCAAAATGACTGAAAGGTAAAAGGAAAAGAAATTACCAAGGAGAATATATTCTGTAGTATAATTTTTGAAATCTTTTAAACATTTAGTGTCAATGAAAGGCGTGATGATTTGCTCAGACATTCAAGAGTTTATTCACTAACTCAACACCTATTAAATGACAGCACTGCAATCTGCAGTCCCAAACAAAACCATGTGGAGTACTCCAAGTCCTCCTTGGATCTGGAGGAATCTACTATGGATGTCAAGAAAATAGGTCAGCCATTTACACATGGAGCCAAGCTGCTATATGGGCCTGCCAAAAGTAGAACCCAATTAGTGAAATCTGGTGTTCTACTGGGGTGTAGGCATCACACTATGAAAACATCATATTCATTTAATGCAGGTCACAAAACAACAGTCTGGTAACAAAGTAGCTATATATTTGACTTAAACTCATTACCTTCTTATGAAGTGTTATTTATCCCATTGTTTAATCGCTAAAGTATCTTGTTCTATAAGCTTCTTTCTATTGACACTTAGTTGTAATTATGAATGAATAAAAGTACAGTGCATTCTTAATATTTATTAATATATATAAAATTAAATCATAGCAGCTATGATATTTGCCCAAAGCATTTTATGTACAGATCTATGTTACGTATAACTTCAACCATTACTGTTAAACAGCCACTTCAAGTTGAAATGCAGCTTTTACAGCACTAAGTCAAGAATTAGTTAAGAGTTCAGTCACAAAAGATATAGCACCTTTACCATAGTACTAACCACTGACAATTCAGATAGAGCTCCTAAAGGGGGAGAAAAAAAAAAAGAAAAGTCACTCAAGTTAGCATTTAGCCAGAAGAACACATTTCAAATGTAAAGAATCTTTTTATGTCTCATGCAAAAATTTGTACTTCCAGGTACACATTGGCCTTTAGCACCATCCAGAAGCAATCACGAACAAGTCAAAGAAAAGAATGTCATATTCTCAGCCAGTGATATCCAGATGTTGTAGCAGGAAGGTGGCAGCTGGAGTTCTCCCATCCAGGTACAGAAAAGGTTCCATCTCTTTCAAGTTGTAGGATGTGGCAGGATTTCAATTGACTATGATCAGTAGTAGCAATGTTAAAAATTCTAGCTTCCATAGAAAAAACGTGGTCAAAACATGCTTACAGAAATTCAGCCTATTAACTATATCGCTATGAAAAACATACTAACTTGTGACAGAGGGAAAAAAGATATCATTTTTCCTTGTTCCATTGAGACAATAGGTTGATTAGTTCCTCAGTCTGTTTCACACAAGCCAATAGCTTTTCTATAGGAAACTGGTGTTTCCAGTGATACAAATACCAGACTTGCCTAGGGACTGAAATGACTTTGACACTTCAATTTCTACAAGATTTCCTAAAAGTGCTGTCAGAAACTGGTATTGGAATCTCACATTTACTTTTATTTACCATCCACTTCAGATTCGTGATTCCTTCAGGCTACGTGCCAGATGTATATCCTATCGTGGTAACAATTTATGATGATGAAAACTGCTGACATATCTTGGTTCAGACAACTCTGAATGTCTCTGACAGCACTGGGACAAGTTAGCATTTGGGCTGGCAAAGCAGAAGCAGACAAGGCAATACGCTAACAGTTGTGAATTTTTATGAAAAAAAACTATCCCCCATAATGCGTGCTTGTGGAAGCCTCAGTTATCAAATTTTACTCATGAAAATTAATTCATAAATGGTATTACTAGCAAATTCTGATAGCAATGCATTTTCTTCAAAGTGAAGGACAACTCTGATCTACAGCAACCTAATGGCCACAATGGTAGTCTTTAGTTAGACTCAGGTCTGTCAGGTTCCTCTCTCTAGAGGCACTAGGTTAATTAAAATTAGTATTAGCCAAATTAACTAACATGATAATGAAAAATTATAGAAGTTAATGATTCTATGCTAAATTTTTGAAAAAATACAACCACAGGTGAAACTGTAATTAGAGTCTTCCTTCTTAAATTGTGCCTACACGAGCCAGTCTTCTGATGCCTTACTCATGGCTGGATGTTCATAAAAAAAGAAAGAATAAGGTAAAGGAGGTTTATTATGTTGCTTACAACAGCCACTTGTTCTTCTTAATAGCTTAATATTAGTGTACAAAATACCAAACTGTGACATTGTAAAATCTGGTTTTACAATAGCTCTGTGTTATGTTTTATGAATTGAGAAGAAATAATTTTTATAGAGAACAGCAAACTGTTTGTGCGAGTAATGTCCAAACAGTAGGGACAAAAAAAAAAAATATTGAAAAAAGAACACTTCCCCAAAATTAATTATCCTTTCACCATTAGAATTGGTCCAGGAATAAAAATAAAAAATACTCAAAAAAATCAAAGAAATTTCAGTAGTATTTATTGAAAGTAAGATCTGACTCATATCCTTAATCATTAACTGTTATTGAATATTCATTCAAATAAGATCTTTGTAAGAACAGTTTGTCAAGTTTCTCCTTCATGCTAATATAAAACAGTTCCAGGGACACAACTTCTTTATTACAAAATTTCTGTAGCCTAAAGTCTCAGCAGTTTTTAAGATTTGAAATTTCAAAAATGTGGTTTAAATCAATTTAAAATTATTTTTGGTCAGGTTTCAAGAAATATCTGGGACAGTGTTCATTAAGATTTTTAAAAATTAAATATGAATTCAATGCAATGAACATGATTTTGAAAATAATATTTATTCATGTTCATGAAAGAATTGGAAGAAGTTTTTTATGTCTAAATTTTGCAGTCTGTAGTAGTACCACTCAAACACCTAAGTCAAAGGGATTTTCCTACAGAATCTACTACAGTCAAAAATATTGATATAAAGCCAGGGTAAGGTGTGAAGGTGGACTTAAGGATCAGATCCCAACACAAAAAGATAATGTAGTTGCACAGAGGTATATCAAATGTCTATCAAACTTCACCTCGTTTACAGTTTTATCCAGAGACAACACAACATACCTTTTTGAGCACTTGAACTGAATGACAGAAGCTGTATCCTTTTGATTGTCTACTATAGGTTTTGTAAGTTCATACTTTGAATATTCACTACACACTTAGTAATATGTGTTTGCTTCTCTTTGTGCTTTCAGCAAGTTTAGGCCTCTTTTGGTGAACATCTTAGGAATGCTCTCAGCAGAACAACAGTGTAAATCTGAGAATTAATAAGACGCAAGTGTACTTGTGCACATGTATAGACACCCACGTGGACCCATGATAGTATCAGTCATCAGAATGTCAGCTTGAGAGAAAAGGCCTCATCTTCTCAGCATTCACTTCAAAACATGGACTGTATTGCAGAGATCTAGTGATAGATGCAGCCCTGTTTCAAAGTGTCACTACCCTACTAAGAATCCAAGATTTTTTTTCTTTGATGTTGATGATGATTATGATGATAGACTCAGTAGTCTGTGAAATGTAATATCCTGTGGTTTTATCTCCTTCTTGTTTGGCCTGTCATCTGAAATGTTTTCTCCAATACTTTCACAAAGTCAAATGGAAGTCATCACATTCTTTAAACTGGGCACAAACTAAAACACACAGCAGTACAAAGGGTAGCTAAAGATTTAGTTCGTGGTACCAAACATGTTACGTACTGAAGCACAAGCTGCTGAGTTGGACATAAACTGGACTATTCAGATGTTAGGTTCAGACATCTCACCTGAGGATGAAGTATACATACAGTGTGGTGGTGGTGTCTGAAAGTCTTGTTCAAACACAAGGAGAGTCTTGGTAGAATTGCAGGAAAGATTTCAAACTCAAACAGAAATAATGTCTATGCATGTCAAAATATGAAAGCACACTTCATTCACTACTACCTTTTTCTTCTTTTTTCTGCTTTTTCTTTTTCCTGATAATATGTCGTGATGCAAACTGAGTCAATTAATTGTATTTTTTTTACAGCAAGATAGGTACAGACATCTAATTTAATTTGAATTTCAAGTCAAATAAAATCCTTTAGATGAAGCAAACACTGATAATCAAATCTTAAATTTATTTTATAGGTAAAGCAAAACTTGATTTTAATTCAGAGCTCTGCTATCTTGCCTTCCTTGTAAAGGATGTTATTGTAACAAGGTGTAACAAAAAGGTTAAAAACCTTCTGTAACATACAACTGAATACCATACTCTGGGTGATGCTGTTGCCACTACTAGAAACCTTGGATGCTTGAAATGTGTCTTTGAAGTATGCATAATCCTCATGATCCTCAGCCTAAAACCATGCTGGATGGGAGCTACTTACACCCAAGGAAATCTCATATTTAATTTTCTATAATCCACCAAATCACTATGTCTCCGGCAACCTGAATAGTACCCACCAGCTTCTTGAAGAACAGACTCAGGTTTTCTTTCATATTTCAATTTTATGTAAATTTAAAATATTTTAACACTACATCTACTGGTTAGTCTAGATATGAAAATGGAATATCTGCACAGAGCATTAGCAGCTGCTTTAACTCAAATGCCACTTTTCACATAAAAGCACGATTGTAACCTGATCACTCATTCAGAATATCTTTCCCAATGGAATGTTGAGAGTCAGGAATTGAAATAATTTTGTTCACATTCAAAATGATATTTCTTGTTATAGAATTATAACCTTCCAGCAATGGCAAAGTTTTGCAAATATAGTTTCCTGTAAGTGTGCATACACGGGGTTTGACTGTCTGTATCCAACTGTGTCTGCATGCTGAGCTTGTGGGTTGCTTGTCTTCTCCACCAGAATCCACTGAAAGGCATTTAACCTCCAGCCACACCTGCTCTGACACCTCTTGCCTCACAACTCTTTTCTCCATACTAGCAAAGCAATTAGAAGCAACTACTCTCTCATACAAGAGATCATCATGATCGGAAGTTATGTTTCTGAATAGTTATGTAAAAGACCTAATTAGAATTGGAACAATAATTTTGTTTTTCAGCATACACCTGGTTTTTGCTTTGTCTGTTATAACTCCATCAACTTTAACACTTCATGCTGCCTGAGGAGTTGAAGACAGTAAGCTGGAAACCAGTATTGTGACTTACAGTTTTCTGTGGTGAATTTTCTGGTACTTTGCTACTATTGGCATTGTGATCAACACCGTTATATTGATTAGACACCTTGTAAGAACCAGAAGAGTGTGGTAAGACTTGTACCCTATGCTCAGGAGCAGATGTGCTGAATCTCCCCAGAGGCAGCATTTGTATGTTATCCAGTACTTTGTGGTGGTGTTTTCTTGTGTGTTTTGTGGTGTGTGTTTTTTTTCCCCCCCCTCCCCTCCCAAAGAACCACAGGTAGGTCATTGCACTGGTGTTGGCTGGGACAGAGTTAGTTTTCTTCGTAGCAGCTAGTATGGGGCTATTTTTGGGATTTCTGCTGAAAACACTGTTGATAATACAGAGATGTTTTTATTACTGCTGAGCAGTGCTTAGACAGAGCCAAGGTCTTTTCTGCCTCTCACCCTACCCTGGCAACAAGGAGGCTGGGCGCACACAAGGAGTTGGGAGGGGACACAGCTGGGACAACTGACCCCAATGACCCAAGGGACATCCCATACCATATGACACCATGCTCAGCATATACAGTTGGGGGAAGAAGAAGGAAAGGGGGTATGTTTGGAGTGATGGCATTTTGTCTTCCCAAGTCACCGTTACGTGTGATGGAGCCCTGCTTTCCTGGAGATGGCTGAACACCTGCCTTCCCATGGGAAATGAGGAATGAATTCCTTGTTTCGCTTTGCTTATGTGCATGGTTTTGCTTTACCTAATGAAGTGTCTTTATCTCAATCCATGAGTTTTCTCACTTTTACTCTTCCAATTCTCTTCCCCATCCCACCGGGGGGGGAGTTAGCAAGCAGCTGTGTGGCGCTTGGTTGTCAACTGGGGTAAATCATGACAACAGAAAATGAATATGGAGTGACTAAAGATTAATAGGTTTAGTAAAAGTCTGTAAACAGGAGCTGTCAGATTTAAAACTTTTCTAAGAACATTCTATACCCATTTTCCTCAATCCATAATAGGTGATAATACTTCAGCATAGTAATATTGTTTTACTAATTATGTAGCAAATGATTGTCTTCTTGTTGTAGTTGCTTTAAGATCATTACTGACTGCCTGATGGCTATTGGCTTTGATTTAAATATGTTAATTTTGACCTTGGCATGAGAACGTACTTAAAATGAGCACAATAACACATGACCATACTCACATTAACAAGACCATATGCTCCCTAATGAAAAGCACTCTTGTTTAAATGAGAAAGCTATAGGAAAGCTGTTTTTCATGAAGACCAGATGTTAAACTTTCTTTCCCTTTACCTACAACTGACAGTTTCAATCTCTAGATCTTTCTAGGCTTAAGAACAAAGACAAGCATATAGAGGCCCAAAATATGTACAACTCTGAGGATAGCTCACAGCTGTAGTAGTGTAAGATTTTATTTCCCTATTTTCTAAAGGCTTCTTTTATTTTTATTTTTATTTTTATTTTTTTTTCTGTGATAAGTTCTACATTTCAAATACATATTTTAGCCCTGGATGCACTATTCTAATCATGCTTGTGTAGTTTAAAAATATTATTTACTCCAGACAAGCTTTTTATTTTCAAAATATAAGCTATATCCATTGAACTTGATTGCTGTCTAAGGAAGACAGTCCTTATTAAGTCCATATTAAGAATTTAATATGGGCTGAAAAATAATTCTCCAATCACCCTTGATTTTTTTCCAATTTCAACACAAGCTTTCCCTGAGAGAAAAAAGTTCCGATCATTGTAATCCCTAATAAACACACACAAGTGCACGCTCACATGAAAATAAAAGTTAATCTCAGCCTTCACTTTCTAATGCTTCCTGAAATCCAACAGCTATTTGTGGAGGGCAGGTACGTCAAATTCAAATTGTCAGGTACTCATTGAAGAGATGCCACTAAGGATTAGCAATCATTTGCAAATTGCAAGAAAGAAAGAAGGCACAAACTGTGCAGTCTGAACACCTGAGAATGCAGTTTCTACTGTTTCACAGTCGCTGTTAAAACTATTTTGTCTTTCAAAAACAAACTATTTTTTGTCCCATTATCTAGGCTTTTATCAGTTGTAGACCACCACCATGGTGCCACTGTACAGCGGATAGGAAGAGAAAAGCTTTGGTTAATTGTAACATAATTACTTCTGAAGAACATAAAATGGTCTTCATCCAAAAATCAGCTTTTGACAGGCAATTCAGAAATATATTACTAATAATCAGAGAGCTGCCATTCCTGTATACAGAGGAATAACACTTCTACATCATTTATAGAATGGAAGATAATATCCATTGACATTACTGTCCTCTTCCCTACAATATCCCTCCTGTTTTGTTTTCAAGAAAGTAAATATCTACAACTGTTTTTTGTGAAGGACTGATTCTGTCAATGCAAAGTATATTCTAAACATCTAATATTTCCATTCCAGTACTGCACAGGTAACCTAGGGGGGTCTTTGACCGTAACCTGGCACCTTAAAACTAAATTATGCTGGTCGGTCCTGCACACAAGCAGAGGTGCAGCTGCACAGGGATCTTTCAGCCTTGAAAAGAGAAACTGAGCTGGCTCAAGCATTTTTACCACTGACTAACAAGGCATCTTTTTCTAAAGATTATGTCGCTTCTAATTTAATGTCCTTTTTTTTCCAAGTACCAATGTATCTCACTTCTTGCTTAAAGAATGGGTATTATAACTAAAAACTTAAATAACAATCATGATTTACACATGACTAGTTAGCAGAGAGGGCAGTAAAATCCAGCAGTTATTTTCAATGCCAAATAATATACATTATGTTTTTGTTGCCACCAAATCACCATACTGTTTTGGACCTGAAGATGCAAACATTACTCACAATGACAAGAAGTTACTCTTACTTGTGTCTCAAAGTATTTTCACTGGCTTCATTTGAGCTTCAGACCTTATTCTAAGTCATATTTGGACATTGTGTATGAACAGAGGCTTACCGAAATGAGTCAAAGATTGAAATTTTAAGTCCAAATGTCTAAGAGAGACAAAGGAAAAGCAGCCAAAGGAGTGGTTTGCTTATTTAAACTAATATTATGTTACATACAGTATAATTAAAACACATCAAAATGAAAAGGACAACCAATGAACCTTGAACTGATAGCTGTATCAACTAAGAAATTACTGAGAGAATAGTTGCTGTGAAAATGGAAATTTATGCTGTATTCTGGAAGATCTGACTCAGAAATAAATCTTTCCTTAAGGATTCTGCTCCTAAATCATAAATCTCTTTCATCCCAGAGTGGAAAATACCGTCTTTCTGTGTAGTAATGCACATATTTTGAGATTCATTCCTAGAAAAACATGTGTGTTCTCAAACTAAGCGTGCAGGCTCTAATCACAATATGCAAATAGCACACTTTCTAGAATAAGCAAGAGACAAGAGTTGCAGTGGGGGAAAAAAATGTCCATATTGAGGTATATGACAGTTGAGAGATAATGGGAGTTCAGCGACTCTCTTGTCCTGGGTTTGAGTCCTGGCTGTACCCGTCGGGGAAGAGAAGCAGGCGTACAGCCTGAAGTATCCACCACTGATAACCTCGTCCTGTATTGCTAAATTATCCCCTGTTGCAAATGCATTTCTTCTTTGTCTCATGTCAGTACCAGCAGGGAGATGAATCTGACACTCAAATTCACTCCATTCATTGGATGAGCCCAGAGTTTGTTGCACTCCTTTGATTTTTCCTCATTGAAAAAGAAATGTCAGCTAAAGTGGAAGGGTTCAATCACTTGGCCATAACTATGCAACAAGCATTACCTTTTTCGGCATGTTGAGTTCCACACCGGCTGAGATATGTTGATAATATTTTGATATGAAATATGTGTATGCACTATACAGCCTTTACTATACTGTAAATCAGTAACTGTGCTTTACCAGACATTTTAAATATTTTACAGTCCACACAATAAATATTGCAGCTTGAAATAGAAAGTGAAGCAGCGAAGGGCAGAGAATTGCATTTTTGCCTACTCACAGTAACAGAATCATCTCTCATTTGAGGGTTTCACAGTGCTTTACATGCATTCATTAGATAACTAGTTACACACTTTCTCTCTGAAGAGAGCACAAGTATTGTTATTTTCATATGACAACTGTGCATACTGCTAAGATTCAGCCGTTTGGGGCATCATCTTCAAGTCTTTAGTCACCTAGCCCTCAGAACTACCTAGCAGCTCACTTCCTCTGGAACCCCCCTGCCACACACAAACACACACACAAAACAAGTAACAATAATTTTCAAAACACAACTTCTTGCAGCGGTTTGCCTGCTAAAAG
This sequence comes from Cariama cristata, assembly GCF_000690535.1. Taxonomy (NCBI): domain Eukaryota; kingdom Metazoa; phylum Chordata; class Aves; order Cariamiformes; family Cariamidae; genus Cariama; species Cariama cristata. The sequence continues at coordinate 20,891 of NW_009633791.1, forward strand.
CAATACATCCATCTCTCTTCATACTTCTCACATGTTTAACACCTGAGGGGCAAATCAGATGCAGAAACCATACCGTCTTTTCAGTGTCACATAGATCCAAATAGTTCAGCTCACATGAAGGATTCCATTTGTCTCCCAGCTGCACTCACACCAGTTGCAATCCAGTTTGTAAAAGGTGTGCTTCTAATTCAGTAAGATTTCTGAGTGAAAAATAAGTCATTGGTGAAAGGTTTCCAGGAACACGTTCTAAATGCCACTCAAGATCAGTCAGCAAGTTGATAATATCAAATCTAATAGACCTGCACACCATTTCCTCTCTCTCAGTTATTAATTAAGAAATTAATTTAGAAGGTTTGCACTTCTCAAAATGTTATCACAAGAAAAAAAAATTACAGTCATAATTTTATTCAAATAAATTAATGGCCATGTCTGAATTTGTTTTAATTATCAGGAAAAGCTCTTTGAATATTATTTGTTGATAATTCGCTATATAAGTAAACGCATACTGATATAAAGGAATAATTAAAGTCTTGGGAAAAGGTTAGTCTTGTAAGAATTCATTAACTTAAAAGAGTCACTGAGATTCAGTAATAAAACCTGCCTGTAGTTTTTACAGGTGGAAGGCTTTATAAAAATAAAATTTTATTAAACAAAATGAAAAGGTGCTTTAAAAATTTTGTCAAGAGGATTGACTTTTATGAGTTTGTAGTCTGGCTAGTGAAATTATTTGAGTGACATGAAGCTTTTACTTCTCTTTTCATACAATTTTAATAAAAATGGATTGTCCCTAATAAAAAGACACAGCTGTGGTTTCCTTCACAAGCTTTTTTTCAGGTATCCAATGTATCTAGAGAAAGAATGCAGAAGTGGAAACCCACTTTGAAGTTAAAATTTACTATTCTGCTATCAATCTATAGCTCTCATTAGTGACTTTGCAATCTCTGTTTCTGAAAAGTGATAGATGTAGTTTTTATTTGGTTGATTTTTATTCTTTTCATTTAAGAGGGAGAAAGTAGAACAAAATCCAAATTAAAATGGAAAATAACAGATTTGCATGTATGTCCCCAAATATTATGTTTAGCAACTTGAATAATTTAAAAACACTGTATGAAAAATTTATGTTCCTACGTTGTTTTTGAGTAGTGAATTTGACTCTGTTATTTTCTATATGATATACTGTGAATCCCCACTAAACATCTTGCATCTTGGCTGTCTCAGAAGTAACCACATGGTCACTGAGCTAGATGGAAAAGTGCTACTACAATAAAATTTAAAAGGGGTATAATGAAATGGAAAAACAAGAAAGGAAAGTTCAGGAACTAAACTAAACCCATCAGAATCTATCTAAATTTAAGGATGATTTGTAATAGAACTTGTAAAAACATTTGTCTGTTTTCAGATCAATCTTCGACATCTGTCCAATAAGGAACAGGTAGGAGGGAAGTTTTGTGGCTTTTCTTCACAATGCTTATACTAAAAGAAAAATATTTTGGCTGCCTACAGCTTACTATATTCTTCTGTGTGATCTAAAGGAAATCTTGTGCTTGAAATCTTGTGCTGCAACATAACTGGAGAAAACCTTCATATAATATACGTGAGTGAGAACATCAAAATTGCACACATTTATTTCCATGTCATGTTCATGTCTAAGTTTTATATAGTCTTTAGACAAGGCAATGAGAAACATGCTTGTACTTAGTCTTTGGTCCATGTCCCAGCTGCTTAGCACTGTCAGGTGTAAAACAGACAAAAACTGCCCTGAGAGAATATCTGAAAATTTGCACTTCAGAAGAAGAATCTTGGGGTGAGAAAAAGCATATGTGATTAGCTCCAACATGTGTTACTTGGTGTTCATCAATGGAAAATCTGAGTTAAAGCTGTGAGGAGTCTTAAACAGTAAAACAATTGGTTAACAAATGCTAGAGGAAATAAATTTTAACAGAAGTGATTTTTCTCTCTGTACCAAAATGTTCCAGGAAGGGGAACATTAGCTCTTAGATGTGCGAGTACTCTACTTCAATTTTTTCCGATACAAAGCATGCCAAGTATGTGAAGGGAACTAGAAGGTGTCACAAAAAAACTCAACAAGGAGGATGGAGGATACTGGTTCAGTAGTACCGAACAGCTGCTGTAATTCATCAGAACCCCAGTCCTATGGAAAACAATCTCAGGTACAGTATCAACTCAATCCAAGGAGTATCTCCTTACTGGACGGTACAGTAGCAGAGAGAGACTTCTTTGTATTTTTCTTACCTTCAAATAAGCTACTTACCAGGATGACTTTTCCTGTGCCAAGTACTGTGCTGCTATAACTACACTGCTTTTGGTGGAATATCTGGTTTCTTTGAAGCTAAATTGGCACTCCGCGCACAGCGCTGCAATTTGCAGTATTGGAGGAGCAATAATGTGGCTTAAAAGCAAGCCACGTTTCTTCTCCAGGTCTTCCAAGTGTAAACTTGGCTCAACTGATGAATGAGTCTGCTGTTGTCAAAGTAAGCTCTGAGTAGATGTAGAAGTGTTGTGGATCCTCTGAAATCTGGCTTGTATTTTCTCCAGACTGAGAAAACTGTCATATTGCTACCTATCTTTATTTGTTTCTGTTGTTATGATTATGATGTTATATGCATAATACACTCAAGACTGCTTAGAACACTTCTGCAACAGATAGCTAGTACTCTTCTAAGTATATCTGTGAGATGGGCAGTGTTATTATTATTATTTTTTCAGTTTGGTAAGCTGTGACACAAGCAGGAAAATTCTAAGTCCGTAGTGATGATGAGAGACTTACACTGTTTCTCTTGAAATCATTGGGATAATAACCTCCAGCTACTGTAAGTCAGGGTAGATCCTTTACAATCAATACAATTGACAAATCTAAGGATTTGGTTCAACACCTGAAAACATTTATAGACTTTAGTAAGAGTGAGGTACTTCTCACAGTAAGTAGGTAATTTTTCTATTATATCAGTCAATGTTCAAATCCTGTAAAGACAGCAAACTGACATATTATTTTTGCCATGTGTCTCTCAAATTGGATTTTTTTCCTTTGTTTACATGTGAATATTTGCAAAATTTCAGAAAAGATGCAGATGGCAGTAAGGCAACAGCACAACCTGTAGCAGCATAAAACCCAGGGCAAACACGTCTTCTCTGACCTTCAGTCTGCCATAATCAGACTAAAGATGGTATTTATGGAATAATGTGACATGGAAACACTGCTGTGTTTCCAAGGCAAAAGCATGCGATCTTATGGTAGCAAAAGTGTTGTTTCCAGTAACAGGGACAGGATGCTTAAACATAAACAGAAACCATATAATCACTGAAATGCAATTTTGAAGAAGATAGTTAGGTTAATGTCCAAATCTTGCAAACAGTAACCTGACAAATTGGCTGTGATTCTCTTTAAAGCACGGCTGACGGAAATAGAGAATAGTAAGATCCATCTCATCTATAGGGCACCACTACATTAGGCATGTCCTCTGTTTGGGGAGACTAGATGCACTACTTCTTATTAAAAGCTAAAAAAGAGTCAAATGGTCTAAAAAGATCAGAAAAAATAAGAAGTGTGAGAGTAATTTTTATGGTTTTGGGGTTTTTAAAATGCTTTTTTCCATCTTATTGTCTTTGCTGGTTTGGCAACTGGTACTGAGCTAGCTCAAGTGAAAAAAAAAAAAGACTTCTATTTTGGAATATAGAAAGAATTGTGATTTGGAATTGCAATATCTTGCTTACTGTGGCAGAACACATTCATGATGTTCCTGAGGATTCAATCTAGGCCAAAAGATGATAGAACTTCCATGTCTTATCTGAAAAATTGATTATCCTCTGAAAAATACCGGGTTTCCTAAAGAAAAATATTGACATACTCAAGAGTGTCCCCAGTAGGAAGAAGGAACAAGCATTGTTTGCTTCTAGTACTTGAAATTATGAATCAATTACATATCATGAATTTGATAAAAATAGATAAAAGTACATCAAATTTTCAATTCCTTATCCTTCTGCATGCTCAGAGAATCAATAAATAGAGCTGATAAATTATTTAAACTATAATAAAGGAAGCAATAAGCACTGCTTTTATCCACCTGTGCTTTGAATATGATGCTTTTCATTTATGACTGAGCTGCACTTTTACCCATATAAAATGATTCTTCTTTTTCTTTTATTGCTGCCATTTTTTAATGTAATTAGGTATGTTGAAAATGAAAACAAAGTCATGGAAAATCTGTTCTATTAATGGAATTACTTCTATGTAATATTGTTACCAGATTCACAAAGGGCATCTAGTCATGTCTTTTGTAGTCTTCACCAGGCTGAAATGGCAATAAACTTGACAGTGCACAGATAGCAGAGGTGAGCTACCATGCTGGGGAACATGTGCTGCAAGAATAGATGCCCAGTCATGGATAACCATGGGTCACCATTTCCCTATGTAGTGACAGCAGTGTCACCACTATAAAGAGTTCACTTATTACTGTACTAACAACTTTCCAATTGCAAAACTAGATAGGGTTGAGAATCTTCCAATATTTATGATACCACAGAAGAAAAATTCTGCAGAAAGATTTAAATAGACAGATTTATAAGGGTATGACTACACAGATTTCTGTGTAGCGTAACTCCAGAGCTAATCATAAATACCACTTTTAGTCTGATTATGGCAGACCGGAGCTCAGTGAAGGCATATTTGCCCTAGGTTTTATGCTGTTACAGGTTACGCTATTACCTTGCTGCCATCTGCATCTTTTCTGAAATTTTGCAAAATCAGACCTTCTGAAGCAGAAGTGGATCTTTGTAAGTTTTGTTCTCATAAAGGCAGAGCATTTCAGCTCATTCTTGAGTCTAACAGCAGTGAGACTTTGGCCAACTTCTTGTAAAAATGCCATGTTCTACCTATATTTATGTCCCCTTTGAGCAATTCTGTTTTCACATGAGGAAGAATTCAGTTAAGCACGCTGCTTTCTAAGTGTGCTATATGGAAAATTGTCTTGGACGTTCTTAAGGTTTTTTGTGACAATTCTGTCATGATGGCAAAGAAATATTTTTTCCTAATAAAAGTTTAATAAAACCTAATTTTGCTCTATAAAATTTTTATGTAGAAAATTTTAAAACTCTTTTAAGAATAACATTAGACTATTTCTGGGAAACAATGCTCCATGAGAACAGTATGTTTTGCCTCTCAGAATCAATTATTTCAAATTTTCACTTCAAAACTTCTGTTTCTAAATTATATTTTATCATATTATAACTTTAAATGTCAAGTCTAGACACATCAGACCAATACATAAAAGAAATAATGAAATACATTTTTCAAATGCCTTTAAGAGAAAACATTGGTGTTAAGTATTTGTGGGTTTTTTCCTGTTCAAATCTATAGAAATTTTGAATTACAGTTCCAAGTTTCCTTCAGCTTTGACTTTTGTGATGTCTTATACATGCAAATATTTCTACAAGGGATATTTTATTCTTTTGTTCATATGTTTAATCTTATGTAGGATTTTTTGATTTCTTTTCTTCTTCCTTCTACAAGGATATTGACAAACCGTATTTTAAAATGTGAGGAAAGACTTTTTTAAAGATGGCTCTCATTAAATATTTGTAGCATAATAGTAATTCTGAGATATCAGAGAACAAGTTGTTGTTTACTACCAAGGCAAGGTGTCTAAGGCAACTTTTATCTGTAACTTTTATTTTTCTTCTAAATTGCACTGCCAAAAATATTCAAAAAAACATACAGGTACTAAACATGTCAATTTAGATTTCAGCTCCTAAACTTTTCAGAGTCCTGTTAATATTTCATTGCAGAATTAAAAATGTGTATTTGTTTTGTTCACTTCCAGCCAGAAATACATAATTGGACTCAGTGCATTTAAGATTGTCGTTTGCTAATTACCCAGATATCACTAGCATGACAGTCTCTCTGCACAGCCTGCAATTTGCATTAATTTTGAAAGCACTTAGAATGTTTTCCTACTATCCAAACACAAAGAACAACAATAACAATACTGAAGCAGTCATGTCACTTTAAAAAATAGAATTCTGTAAAGAGGAAGAAACTTGTTTCAGCTCCTATCATAACATTTTTAACACTGATGATTCTTTGGCTCAGGAGAGAATTCTACCACCTGGAGCTGTAAGTGAACAGAATCTGAATTTCTCTGTTGAAATTCTCTTGCATATTTACACTGAATCTTCTGCATAACTTTGCATGGCATAGCCATGTGATATTGACATCATTAGCCAAAGACCAACAGAATAGGTCCAGAATGAAAAACCTAACTTTTGCTTGCTTGTGGTATAATTTTCTGTGTAAACTCTCAATTTAATATTTTCTCACCTTTTCTTTATATTCAATCTCTGACTGACCTTAAATGCTTTAATTCTGCCACTTTTCCTCTACTGTGTATTTCTAATTGTGTAAGGGAAAGATACAACAGGTTTTCTGGATCTTAGGATCTCTAGCTATTAATACATGCACAGAGGGTGGCAGTGTTCCTTTTCAAACAGCAGAATTATTATTTAGATTTTAAATACAAATTCCATAATTGTCGCTTTGTTCTAGCGGAGTCCTATTATACTGGCTGCTCTTACTGTTAGAAATTATTGTTTGCAATACATCTGTATTGAGTTTAAGAAAAGGGTTTATTTTGTAGCATAACAAATGTTCTACTTTCAAATAATTTTAACTAGGGAAAAAAAACCCACCTGCTTCAGCTATACTGATAACTTCTTGTCTAAATTTTTAGATCTGTTAGTTGCCTAATTCAATTGAAAAGATAGAAAAATGAACAGGCAATCAAGGAGACAATATCCTACAAAATCCATCTTATCAGAAAAAAGAGACTGGCCAATGAGCCATTTATCAAGAAAGTTAAAAGTGCTTTTTACCTTTCTTAATAAATTGGAGTGTCCTGTGATATCCTGGAAAACTACAGAAAAAAAAAAATGAATGAATTAATTGCTGTTCTCTCTTTTCAAGTGTTGACACTTGGAGATATTGTAGAATATTTTCTAAGTTGAGTTGAGATGATTAGAGCCTGTAACTCTTTTTTGAAATTCTAGAGGGAGTTGCTTGCCCTTGGACTTAGGAACACAGCTTGAAGTTTCTAAATATTTTGCTCAAAGGACTGAGGGCAAGCCAGGAAGCGAGTCTGAAGAAAAACAAGAATAAATGCAAGATACCAGACTCCCAGGGCTATGACTTAATAATCACAATGGTATTTCATTGGAATTAACATTGAGTCTTAGATAAAAATATTTACAAAAATCCTGTTAGAAGTGTGTTGAACCTGCACAGATGAGCATTCTGTAATGTTCATACGTAATAAAAATGACGAGCAGAGCCGAGCAGGGTTGAACATTCCTTTGTTTTTGAACTCTTTCATGTATAACAAATTCTGGAGAAGTAGAAAGAAAATCCCCCTAATATTACAGTTGTTTCAGTCACTGTTACTTGATTAATGTATGTGCAATTAGTTGAAATGTAGCCTTCCCCAGATGGTGGTTCAGCCCACAACACACAAATGCTGAAGGGTAAGCTCTGTCCTTAATTAAAGTTGCCCAACAATAGCTGTGTAATTTTCAGTTCCCAAACAAGAATTTTTCAGTCTGAAATTTTCTACTCACACTTTTCATTTTGGAAATTCTGTTTCAGGCTAGTGGGATTTTGGTTGGGTAGAAAGAGTTTGGTCATGTCTGCAAATATTTCAAAAACAGAGAGGGGGAGAAAGAGGTTGATAGATATCCATATTAAGACACGCCCTCTAGCTTCTATGCATCATATGAAACAGACGTGTGATGAAAAATTAGTTTGATACAGATGTAGAGCAGGTTGTGGGTATGAAAGATACAATAACAGTAGAATATTATTAATACAAACACCTTCTGCTAATGAAATTACATGAAGAACTAGAAATCTCTTTAATCAGTATTTAATTCATGGTCTTTTATTATTGATAGATCTTCATCTTGGGAAGGGCATTAGTTCAAGGCTTAACATAGAAGTAATACAGATCAATGGATTAGCCCTTCAGGAGAGAGACTAATTATTTTAATGAGAACATTCTAATTAGGCAGGTTTGAACTGATGATTAAAGAATCTTGCAAGCTTGGAATTTTAATGGGGTTATCGTTGAGTAAACTTCATAATGCATGAAGAATGTATGGTATCTCTGTTAAAGAGCTAAGATGCTCTTTTTTTTGGAATGCCTGAAAAAATAATGGAAAACATTTTGGTGACAGCCTGAATTCTTCATGCCAGGTGTTGAGACTATAAACTTTCAGATAGAAGACCCAGGAATTGCATCCACTATTCTGTTTGCATGCTACAATTTATTAATAATACAATTGTGATAGAAAACAAGAATTTCTATGTTCAAAAGAACTATTTAAAATCAATATTCGGTGAAGTATCTGGGTGATTGTTTCACTCTATTTAGAGAGAAATTATATTTGCAAAGTACTTTCAGAATTGAGATGCCAACAAACTTTATTTTATTTACTCTTAGACACAAGATTAAATGGGAAGGGAGGGGAAGTGAAAACGTAATATAATGGAATATGTTTTCATTAAACATCTAAACTAATCCGATAATGACATAGTAATGCTCCTGTTTCTCATGTTTTGCTCATTGACACCAGTGATCTAAGTGGAAAGGGTATTTGTGAAAATTTAAATAATTAAAAACACTTCCTGACACCAGGGTAAATGTTGATAAATTCACTTGTATTCTTTTTCCCTCCAGGTGCTATGTATTGTGTGGTTAGAGATACTACAAAGAGAGTGTCGATTCAGTAAATATCCTGAACTTTGTATGACTGAATATTAGGCTTCATATTGCTTTTTCGGTTCTATTACTCCCTGCACTGCAATCTGGCGTTTTGCCCATCTGTTACAGTACCTACATAATCACAAAGACATGCCAAGCATGCATAGACAATTTGAAGTGCATGTTCTGAAGTAACATTCTTTTAAGGCATCTGTTAGAATAATAATAATGGGCATGATGAGAAAACATGTAGAAAATAGTTTTCTGATCACAGAATATTTTTAGGCTATTAAGGGTTACTTTCTTTCTTTTTCCTGGGCTGCATCAATACATTTTACATGCTGAACACATTCTTCACTGAAAAATGTATGACAGGATGTACTTAAATCCAAATGCCCAAAGATGGTTAGGCCATTTATCTAAAATATAAGAAACCATGGTCCAAAACTATGGCATTTGCAGATCTCTTTATTCCAGTGGATATTTTAAAGACTAAGGGTCTGTCTTCACATACAGACATGCTTTGAAACAAAGCATCCAAATTTCTTTACATATAACATCTACAGATATATATGGCATACATTTTTGTCAGTATTTCTATCACTGACATTTTTCAAACCACAAAAATTGGATGCATTTAAAAATGTAGTGTAGAGTTGGTGAAACACAAGAGCAATGCAACATGTTGATCCCTTGCTATTCTTATAATGGTACGATGTTTACTAAGAATTAACTTTGAATTAACCATTGCTTTACAAATAATTTCAGAATATAAATTGAATTACTAAGTCCAAATACTCTCACCAAGCAGTGTCTGACCATGAGTTAAAAAAGAGGGGAACCTTATCACAGATTTCCAGTATTAAAGGGCAGCTACAGAGAGGACAGAGGGACTCTCTTCACAAGAAACCACGTAGAGAGAACAAGGGGCAATGAGTACAGGTTGCACTGGGAGAGGTTTCATCTTTACATTAGAAAGAAATTTTTTACAATAAGAACAATCAATCACCGGAACAGCCTCCCCAGGGACTGGTGGAGTCCCCATCACTACAGGTATTCAAAATGTAACTGGATGGAGTGCTAGATAATCTCATCTAGGCTCCCTTTTCCATAACAGATTGGACCAGATGATCTTTTGAGGTCCCTTCCAACCTGGGCTGTTCTGTGGTAAAAATAATTTTGTTATTATACTCATGCTTCCTTCTGTCACTAAATTCACATGTGAATTTAGAAGAGCAGATTAACCTCCTGTTGAACTACAAGGCAGTATGGGTGATATTAGACATTTTTGTCCAACATATTATCCGTTTTGCTGATCTTGAGCTGAACAGGTAACAATATGCTGGATTAATATCATAGCAATGTGCAGGAAGTTGGAAAAACAAAGCTTTCAGAACACTTGCATGCTTTGAATATTACCAGCAATTAACACTAATACACAGAACCTATTACCTGTTTCACTTGCTCAGTTTTTGCCTGTAAATGTCACCTGGTTTTCATCCCAGCGCAGTACTTCCCCATATTTCTTTTTTCATTCTGAACATCCATGCTTGCCCAGCTCTAAGATTTGGTTTTAACTTTGTTGAATGCCATAAGAGTTAACTACTTTTTAAGAAGCCTAAAGTAACCAAATTTTGCTCTAAAAGGACATACTTCAGACTGTTTAATTTTGTTTCAAGAAAACCGACTGTAGCAAGAATTTAGGTCCAGTCTATTAAGAATACGAGAAATCTGTTCAAGATTGTCAAGGTTTTAAAAAGGAAGAAAATGTGTGTTGTATTATATAAAGTCTCTGAATGAAGTACAAGTAATTAAGAGAAAGGAGTTTGAGATCACCCAGTAAAGATCTGAAGGAGCTCAGATTTACTTAATGACCGTCTGTAAGATTCTTTATTAATTTTACTTATTAATATTTCAAATGGAAGTTTTGCACCCAGTATCCAATCACTATTTTCAGATTTGGACTCCTGCCAATTTCTTCGTTACTCTCAGAGGTGACGTTGAATAATGAAAGAGTTTAGCAATTCTTTAAATGAAGCATGTTTCGAAGGTATTTTTAGTTAAGGGTCATCTTTCTGTTTTGTGCCACACTTCTGTTCCCCCATTCTTTCCAATAATGAGCGAATGGAGGAAAAAAGCTCCCTATGTGGGCTGCCAGCAGTTAACGTACTCCCCTAGATTCAAAGTGATAGACACAGTTGGTATTGGAATTATTTTGAATTATCAGGGTCAGCAAAAATAGTTCTAAACAGGTTTTCCTACTCCTGAATTTCTAAACTGAAGCAGTAATATGGATATTATCTATCAGTTCTTCAGTAAAGAAGTGTTTATAGTGTTATACTGCACTTAATTTGTGGGATGGGGGAAGATTGGGATTATAGATGAACTGAAAGGTACGGGCAAATTTTAGCATCAGAGACAGAATATAATAAAAGAATTCACTAACATCCTGCTAGTCCTTGGAGGATTTGCCTGGAAACAGTATTTTACATAATTTCACTTACAAACTACAACACTAAGAGTAGGATGGTATTGATAAAATGTATTGGTGGCATCACCCATGTGAGATGAACAGAATTTCATAGAGGAAGCAAAGAGTAACCTGAAAGTAAAAGAGGTGGAATGGAATTCAGTTATACAGAAGCAAGGCAGCATACCTGGTAAATAAAATGTCTGGTATTAATTAAGATCTCATCAGGTAGAAGAAAAGGGCTACATGGTACTTTTCAACGTATAGATGGGGTTGAAGTGCCAGTATAACATGGTAAAGAAGATTAAAACAAATTTGGGTGTACTGGTGAAAGTATTTCAATCAGTAGTTTCGACAGTATTGCAAAAATCACTGATAAGACTTCGTTTTAGGCTCTGATGAGCTGTAGTAAAGAAAGGTGTATTCAAAATAAAACAGATATGGGGCATGACTACTAAAATGATCAGAAGAAAATATAAGCTGCTACAGAAGTGGTAACTGGAAGAATTTTGTTTGTTTAGCCTGTCAACATAAAAGTTGATAGACTGAGGGGGAAAAGATTATTGTCCATAAAGATGACATAGCAGGTAAATACCGTGAAGTAGTTATTTAGGTTTCAGAAGAGTGATAGCAATACAGCAAATGAATGTGAAGTACCAATGAATAAATTTGGCTAATGTTATAATGTTATACTAAGCTTCTTAATCCTTTATTCATTATTATAAGGGCAAAATCCTAAGTTACACTTTCTGAGATGGAACATAATAAATGGTGATACAATTTATATACAACAGCAGGTTATAAGATTAATGAACAGAAGAACCTGTTCTGATATCCAGTAATCCCTGCCAAACTAAGATTTCCTGCAATTCTAAGAAAAACCATATAATCATTATACGGATTAATTTTAGCTCTCTTTGGAATCGCAGGTTATTTCCACAAAATGGTAGAATTCTTGCTAGAACATTCCTGGATTTTAAAATCAAATGGTAAAATTGTAAATTAATCTCATAAAAGACAAACAACATTTCTTTTTTATTGGGTTGTAAAACTGGACACAGTACTCCAGGTTCAGTCTCATAAGTGTCTAGCAGAGTGCAATAATCACTTATCTCCACTTGCTGGCTACATCCCTGCCAATGAATCCCTGGATGTTAGACTTCACCACTACAAGGGTGCAGTCTTGACTCGTGTTCAATTACTTGTCTGCCACCAGATCCGTTTCTCCAGAGTCAGTATCTACCCAAATTGTACTGTTGCATTGCATTAGTCTGTCCTAAACACAGGATTTCACATTTTGCCTGAATCTCCATCTGTTTGAGAGTCTTCTAAATGGCAGCATTGCTCTCCAGTTTACCATCCTCAATTCAGTGCCATCAGTGGACTTGCTGGCAGTGTATCCTATCCCAGTATTCAAGTCTTCATTAAAGACGTTAAATCAACTCCAGTATCACCCCTGGAGGAGTGCCATTTAAAACTGGCTGCCAGTTAGATTTCCAATCAAATCCAATTTCTTTATGCCCTTCACGCTACTTAACAATTTCATTTCCAGCTGAGCTTTGACCTTCTTAATTCTGTTGTTGTGTATCTGGAGGAGGCTTCTAGTTTATTCTTGGGAGCGTGTCTCCACTGTTGCAAGTGAATATATGTGTGTGTATATTGTATGTAAGTTTGTGTCTATATACGTGCATATACGTGCATGTATATACCTAGACTTACGTCACGGAAGTCAAGATTGCTGTGATGGAAGTGTTTAGAACACTGATAGATCAGGCCAGCTTCAAATAAAATTTTTACTAGCTTCAAGGCAACCTGATATTGAGTATCTCCTGATTTGTGTAGTTGTAATTTCTGGTTGTTACAGGCTTCTGCTTTGGTTACATCACTGCCTTAACAGTTCTCTTCTGCGTTGGAGTTCAGTGACCACTTCACCAGTTATCCAGACTGATTCTGATTACACCTGCACATTTTCTTGTACAATGGAGCACACTACCTCTGTGTTACAAGGAGTTTGCCTTTGAAAATCACTCATCTCTCTTTCACCCTTCAAAGCAGTCTCCCACAGACCCTGTTCGCTACTTCCCTGAGCAAGCTAAAGTTTGCCTTCCTGAGGTCCTTTAATTTATTACTCTCCTTCCTCACTTTCTTTAGCTTTTTAAATTCTATCACCTTATGGTCTCTATGGCCAATGCAGCCATTGAGCATAACAAAACCCTCAGTAGTTCTTTCCTAACTTACAAGTACCTGTCCAAAATCTATGTGCCCATGTTAGTGCAGCACCTCAACTAAGCCTCTCAGAAGGGTTTACAAGCCAGGCCTTTCACCATGATGGTAGATTGGCTTCTGGATGAAACCTGGCTTGGAGAAATCTCTAACATTCCACATACTAAGATAATATAAAACAGACACTAACATTTAAGTCAGTTTGATAACAAGGTATAGGGATTTCATTCTGTATTTGTTTATCCAATGTACGTCTGAATATGCCAGAACTATGATTACATTAAATATTTGCAAGGAAATTCTAAAAACACTGGGCCAGTTCTGGACCAATTTTGGCATCAGCACTTTTATACTGATTTTGATAAAGCAATGTGCAAAACAGCCAGCAGAATCAGGGCCTTCACTTAGTCAATCTGTCAAAATGGCTATGCATCTCAAAGACTATTTTTATACACACAGACTTTTTTCAATATAGAGTAGAAGATTTTAGTTAGCTGAAGAAACAGGTTATATTTCTACAATATAATTTGAAGTGAGATCAAGGGCATCCTATTAGAGACAAATAAAGGAAAATAGTATATTCTTTACACAACAACCAAAAAACCACACAATGAGCAGAGGAAAAAAAATCCACAGATGTTCCCTCTCTGCATAGAACTTAATCAAGAGCTGTGTATCAGTTAAGACCACTGAAGTTTCAAGTTTAATCTCATGTAAAATATGCACCCAGATTCTCTTCTGCTTTAGGAAGAAAATCCCATTCGTGAACTGAATTCCTGAAGTATTTATTCCATTTATTCTCAGCTTTCACTCAGCCAGTATCTCAGATGAAGTAAAAGGATATGAAATCTTTCTGAACATGCTCATGTACTGGAGGAAGAATTAGTGGAATTCTGCATAAAATGTAAAATTAATGGGCCCTATAGCTGAATGACGACTGACTGAAAATAGAGGGGGAAAAAAAAAAGAAGGGGGGAAAAAAGAGAAAGAATAAACTGAGCAATTTTTGTGTGGTTTTCATTGTGATAAAGCTATTTATAACTTGACTTTCTTAGCCCAAATATTTTAACTACTACATAATTACCCTAGAATTTTAAGGATTTTGATCTGCAATTTTTCTCCATATATTTAATAAATATAATGGAATGGTTTTTATTCAAGCGAGGCATCCATTGAGAGTTGGTCTAATAAGTAGATATTTCAACCTCCATTTGTTTTATTTCTATAAAAACAAATGTGAGAAATCAAATTCAAATCAATGCAGAAAAGGTACGTAATTTCTTTCATAGGGTATCAGTAGTCATAAAGATAGAAGAAGAACTTACATCATCTTCATGACCTTAAAATATCAATTTGTCAGCAAGTACCTATTAGGTAGTTATCTCAGGATTGTTTGCATTTTTAAAAATAATACAAACATCCACTTTTTTTTTTTTTTAAAATATATGCATAGCAAGCAGGAGAGGAATGAGTCCAAGAATAAAACGAATTAGTGCACTTTGTATTAATGGAGCAATTATTTATTACTCATTAAAAAGCTATTAGTAAAACATTGTTATTTATGATAAGTAATAAGCAGCATGCTACTAAACAGTTGGCAATAGAAATTAGAAAGTAATAATATTTACTAGTTGGAAAGTGAATTAATCTAAAAATGGGTGTCTTCAAATGTTTAGCATAGTTTTTGTTTGTCTTTAGAGTGATGACAGTTAAAATATTTTTATTAATTGTTCTTTATGAAAATTAAAGCTTTTGCATGTACTCTGCTTCTGTTCATAACTCACGACTTAGCTCTCCTGTACCTGTCACTTAGATATGCATGTTGTCTTAAACTCCTAAACAAACAAGCACTATTGATTATTGTCCCCCATCCATCTAATCTCAGCTGTTGGTCTCCAGTTAGTAATGCTGCAGAAGAGTTTTTCCTATTAGCAAATAAATCTTAATATGTGTATTGTGTTAATACATAATTTATGGTTATGGACCTTTTGGGAAGGGCAAAAGCTCTTAAATTTCGATTTACATGTAAATAGTCAACACTGAGCTTTGCAGCATTTTCCTTTGGGGCTGAAGAGATCACCATTTTTTTTTTTTCTTTTCTTTTTTTCTTTTTTCCTTACAGTATAGAAGCCTTACTGAATAGTTTTCTGTGGATGTTCTTATCCACATCCATATGCATTATAGTGTACAGGTTAAGGAACATTATCATAGAAATAGGTATCTAAGCTTTCTGAAGATTAAAGTGGGATAAAGTACACTGATTTAAAATCAGTGCAGTTGGTTAAATTATAATTTAATTTCATCATTTCATTTCATTAACAGTAGATTTAAAATATACTTATTATCCAAGAATAGAGTCTGTATGGAATTTTTAAAATAAAATACAAATTCTGAAAGACCTTGCTAAACTAATTATTAAGGTTTGCCAAACACCTAGAATTATGCCTCCGCCTTACTTCTAACTGCAGTACGCATGACTTGACTAATTATCTTAGTCCTAAACTCATACGTAATCACGAACAAGATCATGAAGCTAGGTAATTCCTGCGTAAGTTCTTTGAGAAGGAAACTATTAGTGATGGTTTTGGCCTTTTTAAAGTTGTTTGGCAGTTTAATTGTGTGTAGGATGCAGCAGATTTTTAGGTTTAGTTTTCTTAAAAAGATTTGAACCTGCATCTCCTACCTCCCATGAGAAGATCATTACAAACAACCTATATGCACTGCTCTTGTTGGAGCTGTTCACTTGCAAAAAAAGGAAGCCGAGATTAATTGGACCCAGGGGAAGCACTACACTGTAGCTTGGTTTATCATGGAGAGGTATAAAACTTAACTGTAAAAAAAATCTCAGTTATTTCCCCTAAATGGTAAGGTGTCAATTATATGTTTGCATTAAATAGTTATTAGGTAAATTGCATAAAACTGGGAACAGGACAAGAACTCTCAAAGGAGAGTCTCAAATGCACTACAAAGTTTTGCTTCCACTAGCGCACTCTAAGTCCAAGGAATTCTGTAGTCCTGACTGTCCAGCAGCATAGTTTAAACAGGAGGGATGGAAAACAGCCTCATCTAGCATCACTTAATTCACTAGGATCAAGACACTGTCATGGGAAGTACAAACTTTGGTCTCAGCCATCTCAGATAAAAAAAGGAAGATGAACCCATATTTTATACTTTCTGGGCAATTTCTATAACAATTCACTTCAAATTAAAAGTAATCTATCAATCATCTTCTCCTATTTTTTTTTTTAATAGAACTGGTTTATTGGAATTTAGGTCATCTTAGAATGTAATAGATATACTCTGAACTGTGAATGATAACATAAGTGATTTAAGGGAGTTTGAGCTAACTTACTTGATGTTTTCATGAAGGTAATTGGAAGCACTCAGGCAGTCAGTAAGTGTCAGCTGAAAGACAGTAATTAAAACCAACTAGCAAAGAGCCCGTGAGTGCTTTTAATCCATTTTGATCTAGCAGGTTACCCTGAACCACATTGGTTCATCGTTGCACAGAAAGAGAACTCGAGGAGAGCTCTTGGAGCTTGGAGTGCAACCTTGTCTGCTGGGCAGAGATTGAAGGAGATGCTTGGCCTTTCTCAGCCTGCGCCAGTGCTTCCCCACTCTGCTGCCATACAAAGCTGAATAGGCCACCTCAGCCTTTCCATTGTTTGCATGCATAGGGTACAGTATAAAAAGAGTTTGAGGTCTTTTGTGGGAGCCACTTGATCCTACCTCCTTGCCCTAAAGTGTTTCCTCTCTGCGTTGCAAGGCTGAGGATTCAGTTCAAACTGAGAATTCTCGTATTCAGCCTATATTTGCACTACCACAAAAATATTTGTGTTCTTTTAGCATTTAATTCAGATAGAAAAAAGGCAAGATTGGAAAGATGTTGGTTTAGTTAAAAGATAATGAAGCATAACTATAACCAGAGAAAACAATTGTTCTGTGAACATGACTTGTCTCATTAAATTAATTAATCCAAAGGAAGTAGTAGTTCCATGTCAGACCTACAACTACAAACCTGATTTTCTAACACAACAATTTTCAATTATGCCCAGAGATTTACTTCTTTAAATTAACTATTTTGTGACTTTTCTGGATAAAATAATTTTAATAATGAATTTTCTTAAAAATTGTTACAGACAGAAAAAATATTGGTTATATGAGAAGATGAGGTATTCTAAAAAAACCCAAAACAATCCAAACCAAACCAGCAAAAACAAACCACCAAAAAGACCAAAACAACCAGAAGTGGAAACAAACAAAAGAGCTGAGAGCTGTAAGTCCATCTTTATAGAAAGACCAAAAGAAAGCCTAGTACAAATGTAGACTTCCTCAAAAACTATGAATTGCAAACCTGGGTATCACAAATAAATCCAGTGTGTCAGATACATCCTTTTTTTCTGTAAGATAAACTAACTTAGAAGTAACCTCTTCTCTCTACCCCTTTTTGGAGGGTTGGGAACAGAATAAATCTTAAATTTTGCTCAAAACGATCTCATATTATGCAGTTTTGCAAATAAGTACATAGGAATTTTAGAAATAAATCCTACCAAAATAATAAAATATGACAGGCATGTAAATTACTAATTATCAGCACGGATCAAGGTATTTAAGACATTTGGATTTGCAAATGATCATACAATGATTTCAGTAGTATTTATATGTATATTATATCCAATTAATTAAACTAGAAAACAAAGATGAAGACTTTAAAGTGAGAGCTTTGAAACTTAGATAATACATTATACATATACTTTTTTAAACACATCCCTATTCTTGTTCAATCTACATCTTCTATATTACTAGTCCCCAAAAATCCTTCTCTATTTCTCTGTATTTCTTTCAACATCTCTATCAAATTCTAGTAAAAGTACACCCCAGTCTAAGATTCCTTGTTTCCTCGATTGACACCCTTTGTTTTCCTTCAGTCTCAACCCAGCTTTTCTTCATTGGCCATCTACATTATATCAGTCACTGAGTCCTGGTGCCAAAGATATCTTTCAAGTGATACACAGCATGTAAACGTTTAGACCATTTATTTAAATTTAATGCTTAAATAAAATAATAGTCAGTCAGGAATACGATTACATAATAGAAAATGAAAGCCCATGATTTGCACTATCTTCTGACAAACCTACCTGAGTTGCATGAGAATTTTTATGTAGATCAAATCATTAAAAATAAAGAATCAAAGACAGTTGAGGTCATCAGTCGTCAAAATTAGGAATGTCTAATATCCCATTAAATCTCAAATTTTTTACTTACGTAAAGTTTAATGACATTTAAACAGAAAACCCAATTCCTAGCTTTTCAGAAATCACATTGTACCACGCGCTTAGGGAAGTTCATCTCTCAAAAATTCAAATAATCTAATGATTACACTGCAATGGCTTTGAAACCACTCATAGTCCATAGTTAGCAACTTTCGAGAAAATGTTAAATATCATAATATTTTTCTATTGGCACTTGTTTTTTCCTTTCCATTTTCTCCCTCTCTGATTACAGTATTATCTATAAATAATAATGTATGTGTTTTCATTACAAAGACTTTCTTTTCTCGCTGTACAAAGAGTCAAACATGATCTTACATCAATTATTTCATTATAAAGTGATATGTATCAATATGCATATGTCTCAATACTTTACAAATTGATCTACATATTGAGGAACTAAAAAATGGAAAGCTGTGTCATCACTAAGCAAGAATATTCCAGAGATGCTTGTCTTATTGCCATCACACATAGCAAGTTTACTTGCGTCTCAACCAGTGAAACCTGACGTAAAGCATAAACCAGCTAAAAATACAAGACAGTCTAAATGCATGATTATTTTAAGAAAATTCTACAACACAGAAAAGTCAGAGATGAGCTTTGAACAATTATAGAGGCATTATTGTATTGGGTGGATCTGGAACATGGAGGGTTTGGGGTTTTTTCTATGATTCTAACCTGTTTAGGTCAAAAGAATAATGAACAATTTCATTTCAATTTTTAATTTCTAATTTCTATAACAAATAAGTCACTTTTGAGCAGGTAAACCATAGGAAAATAAATTAGATTATAATTTGTGTAGTTATGTCATTATTAGTGAAAATTTCAGTTATAAAGTTGATGCTGATTTCTTGAATCACCACTGAGATGTATAGGTTCTGTGGGACAGAAGAGTGCAGAATTTGAAATTAGTGGTATTGAACAGTTCAAAGTATAAAAATGGAAAAAACATGCTTTAGAATTTTTATTAACACGGTGTGTAAGACTGAACAGATCTAGCTTATCTTTTTTGGATCTGAGTTTCAATGCCATATCAAATAAAAAACATAATAACGGTTTTCCTGTTAACTGAACAAATTTGATTGCAGGTCCCATAGGCACTGTAGCCAGAAAACAAACACCACAGTTAAAAAAACCCCAACTTTCCAGACTAGAGAGACAAATATCATCTTTCTTGTCCACACTATTAAATAACATATATTTATTCTTCATCTCACCCTTAGAAGACAGCTTTCCTAAGAAGGAACATATCTGTAATGGCTGTTGTATCATGACGCAAAACGGATTCTTGAGGACACCAGATACAGATCTCTTGATTCACAGAAATCTGTTCAAATGCTCCTGTGGATTTAGAAATATTGCTTTTTGCGTGGTTGTCTATTTTCAAACAATACCTCACTCAAATTCGGAACTTCATCTTATAATTTTACAGTTAGGTAGCACGTACCTCAGCTTACTCCCTGCTAATAAGATGAGAATATTTACGAACTTTGAAAGGCTGACATTTCAAAACTTTTAGTCTGATCTCTATGGTTTGCTGTGAACCAAAGAAAAATAATTATTTCAGTATGTTCACAGTGTGGTTTGTTTGCCATCATGCTCATAACAATGAAATTTGTCTTCTGTTTATAAACCTTCAAATAATCAGAAGTGAAAGTAAAATAATTCAGTTAAATCTCATTGTCTTTTATAAATGGAGATACATAAACTACCTCCTCTCTAGGTTCTAAATGTGCAACAGGATACAATTTGGAAAGAAAGATCTGATCACTGATTCTTGGCTTCTCTTCTCTCTGTTGCTGGCTGCTGCAGAAAAGAGTGTTCTCAGCAGGCAAAAATTGACAGAAATACATAAGCTATGTTGGCAAGCAAGTTCACACTTGGCCTTTACCAGTTGGTGCATCAAGCTGATAGCTGGCCAAAAATAAATTACAACAAAATAAAAATGTACTGATCTCAAAGGAGGAAAAAAGCCCTTCACACATGCCCCCTGCCACACACAGATATATATAAGAGAGAAAGAGGTGCAAATTCAGAAGTGGAACTCAGACAGAAAGGGAATAGAATCTTTAATATTCTTTCTCTCATCTTTGCACTTTCCATTGTTGCTTGTTCCACTCCAGTCAGACACAGCTTTTCTCAATTAATACCAAGCTCTTTAGCTCTCCTCAGAGGATCTTGTTTTCTACATCACCTCGGGCATTAGGATTTTTTTTCTTTTTTTCCTGGAATGCTATATGAAGCTGCAGAAGATATATTAATCACAGCTGTTTCTTATAGCCTGTGGAATGGAAAGATTTTTTTGGTGGTCTTTTTTTTTTTTTTTTTTTTTTGAAAAAAACTTTTTACTTATACATTTAAAGCCATTCACTCTGAAGCTTTAGAAAAAAAAAAACTTTAAAGATTTTGAACATCATGTTTGGCAGCAGTAGTATTTTCTTACACAATTATTTCAAGAAGTTCTAATGATTTCATAATTAGGGAAATGGTCTCTTGACTTCTATTTCTAGCTTTTATCAGAGATGCCTGAAATCTAAACTTTATCAAAAAGCCTAATTCATTGACCTCCATGGTACCTAAAGTTTGCCAATTTATTAAAAAGTCAAAATAATTTTATCTACATTTTTAGGCAGTTTTAAGATTAGACTAATTGATGACTTTTGTTTAACAAAGGTTTGAGGCACTTAGTTCTATGTTTTTTAAAACTTTAAGAAAATCAATATGTATTCAACAGGTGTGAAGACCAAACTTTCGAAATCTTTTAAATGCTGCTATCTAGCAGTTCTAAATGTCCTTCAGCTCACCTATTTTATAATCTATTAATACAGTATTATGTATTATCTATTAATATACTATTAATACACTATTATGCATGTCTGCTAAGCAACGTTAATGGACTCCAAAGTCCATTAGCAAGTAACATAGTCCATAGCAAGTCCGTAACGAATGCACTTGTTATTCAGCACTTGGGTTAAATAATCAGGTCAAAATTCTTAGGAGGATGAATTTTCATTCATTATTAAACCTGCATTTTTTATCAAAACAGCAGGTAAACAGAGTATATACTCCCAAATGATCTGAATCAAATGGTTAAAAGATCTCAAAGGCTGTGTTCTGACTACATTTCTAGCAGAAGAGGATATTAAAGAAAAAAAAATTAGCCTCAAATCTAATGAATCAACCTTTGCACAGATTAGGCTGTGATTGCCAGGTCCTACACTTCGGCCACAAAACCCCCAGTTTTTTGATCTTCGAAAAGATCAGTTACAGGCTGGGGGAAGAGTGGTTAGAAAGTGGTCAAGCAGAAAATGATCTGGGGTGAACGTGAGCCAGCAGTGTGCCTAGGTAGCCAAGAAGGTCAATGACATCCTGACCTGTATCAGGAATAGCGTGGTCAGCAGGACCAGGGCAGTGATCGTCGCCTATACTCAGCACTGGTGAGGCCGCACCTCGAGTGCTGTGTCCAGTTCTGGGCCCCTCACGACAAGAAGGACATTGAGGTGCTGGAGCGAGTCCAGAGGAGAGCAATGAAGGTGGTGAAGGGTCTGGAGCACAAGTCTGATGGGGAGAGGCTGAGGGAGCTGGGGGTGTTTAGCCTGGAGAAGAGGAGGCTGAGGGGAGACCTGATGGCTCTCTACAATGACCTGAAAGGAGGTTGCAGCCAGGTGGGGGTCAGCCTCTTCTCTCAGGCAACTGGTGATGGGACAAGACAGCATAGTCTGCAACTGTGCCAGGGGAAGTTCAGGCTAGAAATAAGGAGGCATTTCTTCACAGAAAGGGTCACTAGACATTGGGATGGGCTGTCCAGGGAGGTGGTGGAGTCCTCATCCCTGGAGGTGTTTAAGAAAAGACTGGATGTGGCACTCAGTGCCATGGTCTAGTTGACATGGGGATGTTAGAGTAAAGGTTGGACTCAGTGATCCCAGAGGTCTCTTGCAACTAAATCAATTCTGTGATTCTGTGATTCTGTGTGATTCTGTAATTCTAGAAAAAGTGAATAGAATGAATGCAACCTTAGAATTTGATGACTTGTGGTGTTCATTGTAAACGCTTCACATGTAAAGGACTAAGTTAAACAAATGTGGACTTCAACTATTGGATTTCAATTATTAATAACTGATGCTGTGCACGTAAAATAATTGGATTTATTTTGCACTTTAAAAAGACTGTCCTTAGCATCAAGGAAAATAGTAAAATGGTAATAAGAAACATGCCTAAAACATTTTAAAGATGAAATTACTTTTTTTTCTCTCCTCCCAAAACTTAGTATTATAAATTTGAAGATCAAAGATAGGTATCTAAAAAGACAAGATTTCCCCCACCCAAAATGAACAAATAAGTATGTATAAATATATATATATATTTCTTCTTTGCCTAAAGTTACAAATCATCTTCAAGAGAGACGCTGTATGCAGTGATAGTTTTATACATAAGCTCTTGGTAGTGAAAGTGTGCAAGTGTAACTAAACCTATGAACTGCAGAAGTACAAACCTAAGACATAGCTAGCTTGCACCTTCAGTCGTTTATACTTAAGGGGAACTCCACCAAGAAATAGAAGGTCAAAACATCCAGAAACAGGTAACTATTTTAAGGCAATTGATTTCATACTCATAAAAAATACAGTTTGACGAATGTAGTTTGTTCTGGGAGGTTCTTCAGAGAATTTTAGTGGTTTAGGTGTCACTTAATTCAGAAACTGACATATTTTTACTATCCGACCGCTGTTCAGTAGCTTTTGAGAAATAAGGTCGTTAGTTTTCTTTACTTACAAGTTTTACTATGGTTCTTGTGACAATATTTTCTGAAACCATGATATAGATAAATGGATTTATCTTACTCCTTTGGTGCAGAAAAGTGTTATTACTGCTAGTTGACATAGAGGGAAGTCAAGAAAAAGGAACGTGTGAAGATTCCTCACTCATTTATGTCAGTTATTTTTGCAAGTGAGGTGAGAAAGATCATTTTGACTAATTCAACTGAATTTGTGCTATAGTGTTTTGTTTGGAGTATTTACATGGTTATTTTTCTATTTTCTCTGTCATGATTGGTTTTTCCATCCAATGTATGAAGAAAAGCAGCCATATGATTTAACATTTTCTACAGCTGCTGGACTATTTCCATGCCACAAAACTAGTAGCCTATGGACAATATTTCAGAAGCAGAAGATAAGAAGCTACTTTTAGAACACAAGGAGTGAGAAAATTGCAAAATTTTCCTCCAGACTTCAAGTCCTCTACTTAAGGTCAATTTATCTGGAAGTTCACTTTGCAACAAACAGGAATAACTGATAGGGCTGCTTGTTCTGGAAATGTATTTAGATTGTCTTGCAAGAAATCTTGCTGTTTTATGATAGCTACCAAAAACTTTCTCTTTCGCTAACATAGAAAAGGTCACAGGCAGAAATAATGTTAATGACTAGAATAAGGTATTGTACTTCAAACTTGTATCCAGTGCTGTAAAAGAAACATAAATAGACTTTGGTTTTACATAGTAGAACAGTTCCATACTTTCATTTGTTTGCAGCTACTTTTTTAAATAGCTCCCACACGAAGTATATCCTTTGCATTCAGTAGGCCTTAGGAAACAAGCTCTTGGCTACATTTCAAGTGTCATTTAGCTCTTCAAAAGAGCTTATTTAGCATATTTTCCTGCATCGTTTGAGGAGCTGCCAGCTTCACCACTTTCAATTTCCAATGAAAATTTTTCCTTTTAAAAAATTGGTTTTCTCATCTCACATTATCATACATCAAGTAGAGCTTCAGTAAAAATGTTTAAATTAAATGGTAAACAACATCCAACATGAAACAACATCCTGATTTTATCAGAAACTGGAATGTAATAACTTTTTTTCTTATTGTATTTGGGGAAAAATTAGTGAATGTCAAAACAAAACTAAGCTTCAAGCTTCAATTGCTTTCAAAGTATTTTTATTTTAATCATTCTTCTGAAAACACAGTGGGACTAGTCATCATAAAGTAGACCATTTTTATATGTGACTTCAAATGTTTGGCTAAGTCAATTCTTTTTTATTTCATTCTATCTGAAGAGTTTAAGAAGGAGTCACCAGCAGTTTTTTACTGAACATTGTGCCTTTGTGAATTCTGCACCGCTAACTAGAGGTAATGAGTATGCTATGACTATGGTAGACAGACAGACTTAAAGCACCAGCTGTACCAGAGGAGACTAAGGTTTCTTCTAAAGAGTCACTAGACCCTCTAGGATCTGGGGATTTTTGAAACACTGTTTTTCTTTAGAAAAGATAGTATTAGAACAATAATTAAAGAAACTGCAATCACTTATAAACTTAATGGGAAAATTAGCAACTCTGTTAGTGAAAAATGTCATTACAGTCCTCTGAGTTATTAAATACATCTCCAAAGTAGTTGAAGAAGGTCATAATATATTTAGATTTTCAGAAGGAAAAAAAAGAAGAGCCAAAAACTTTTCACAGTATAAAAGGTTGTTAGATATCTGAAAGTTAGTTAAGTAAGCGCTAGCTGTTTGTCTTGGCTCTCTTTATCATTAATGATGTGAAATAGGTAGTTTCAGAGGATCCTCATTCTCATCCCAACTGTATTAAGATCATTAGATCTCTCTCCACCAATCATGGAAGAACAATTAACTTATTTTTGGACAACACATTTTTAAATCTCAAAATATTCAATATAGATGAATTATGCTCTGTAAGACTCATGAATAGTAAAAGCAATTTCCTACCCTAAAATTTCAAAATTGGCTAGGACAGAAAGTAAAAAATTTAATCGTATCTTTGAATTTGACCGATTTGCCCAATAGCCTATGATAGTTCTGGAGTGGTCTAATTAAAAACAGTAAATGATGATCTGAGGAAGACAACCAAACAGGCACACAAGAAGCTATTAATTTGATCTACTGGAGAGAATATTGAAAATCCTCAAACTGACTTAATAAAAGTAATGTACGGATAGTACACACTCACATATAGGTCCCAGTAAATGTAAAATGTGAACTAAAAGAAATACAATTACATTATTCATGTCTACCGTTAGTTTCTAAACTTCTGGTAAGCACTCAGAATTTGGACCAATGTATATAGAGAGCTCAAAACAGACTTCTCTTCAGTATCAACTTACAGTCAAAAGGCATGCAAATTGTTAGCTTGGAAATTCATCTGACATGAACAATACATAAATAGAAAGTTACTAGTGTGCAGCTGGAATGTCCTTAAGCTTCATTATTACACTTTCACGTTCGTATTTATTTGCAGTTATCCATATTCAATACAGATTCATGTTTCATGTGTTAGGCCAACATTTGTTGAAGGCAAAGGTCATTTGTGGAGCTGGTATTGTTTCTGTTACTCACCACTAAAGAAGCACAGCAAACAAAGGGTCCTTTTTACAAAATAAACAGTCTGAGGTTGGTTATTGATTAAGCCAGAGAATCTGGGATGCCTTATTTTCCCCGAAGTCCATCAGAAGTAGAGGGCTACTGCTCATACCCCAAGAATGGTGCTATTTCACCAAGGTGAAAATGTGCAAATAATCTGTTATTTCTGATCCAAGGCTGATATGTTCTCAAAACAACTCTTAATGAAATTCATTTATCTTTTTCTACCAATCTCTCCCTCCCAAACTTCAGGTTAAATTATGTATATAGGATTTTAGACTAGCAGGAGAATAGTTCTTATTCTTGTTTCATTACATTTAGATCCATTTGATCTTAAGACCTTTTCAGAACAAAAATAAAAATGGGTCAAAAATATTCCTTCATTTTGTAATGTAAAAATTTTGCCCGAATTTGACCAGTATTCAGAAATAATTTTAACCACTACTCTCTTCCAATTCCTTCAATGAACAAACTGTTAGTCAAAAAATTGTTTTGCCCAGAAGTAAAACGTAGTGAATCTACAATCAATAATTGTAAGAATAGAACATTTTTCTTTCCTTTTTAGTTCTCAATAGGATAATTCAGTAAATAAGAACACTGTACAAAGGGTTTTTCTGTGTCTTAGACTGGCGCAATTCTGCCCTCCTCCTCTGTCTACCCACTCTGTTTCACATTGTTACTGATTTCTGTCATTTATGTGTTTTAAAAGTGGGAAAAATAGACGAAATGAGATATGAAACCGCAGCATCAAGCACCAGAGCTGTAAGAAGGTGGTGTACCTGTGCCATGCATGGACGCAGTTAAAGAGACATTTTGGTTTAGGTGTATCTAGCAATTAGTGTGTCAAGAGAAGAATTTCTGAAGGAAGGATTAAGGGAAGAAATACCAGACAAGACTATAGAAAAGCATACGCAAGGTGATGTAGGTTTTCCTTTAAATACTTCAAAGATAAGATAAAAGCAACTTGGAGTTGTTAGAAAATTTGCAGTCTCAGAGAAAATTTAAAAAGCTGCAAACAAAACTCTGGCTTGGTCACCGCCATATTTAAATTTTATGAGGAATAAATATATTTCCACATTCCTTTAAATGTTTGGAGAATTAGACTGAAAAAATGCTTGTTTACCACTTCTGTGCATGCAAATACCAGTGTCTGTCACATGCATACAGTGCATCCCCTTGTAACAACAGGAAACCTGTGCTGACTTCTGGAAAGACCCAAACTCTTCTCATTCAGAGCTGGAAGATTGTTCCTAGCTCAAACACACAGGCACTCAGGATTGAAGGTTACCATAGGTGCAACTCTGCCAGTCAGTGGAAAGGAGAGTGGGAGGCCTCATCCTTACCAACATGAGATGAATCTGATAATGCACAGATTGATTTTGGCAATAACTCTATTGATCAATTCCAGGCCTTGATATCTCCAAGTAGCTTGAGGAACATTAGTACTTATGATTCAAGGAAGAAAAAAAAGACTCAAAAGGTCAAATAGAAATGGAGATTGCCTGGCAGTCAGTAGTTTCCAGCAGCATAACAGATGTGAAGTTGACATTAGGATGGGGAGCCTATAATGCTCAGTGGCTATCCAACCATTACCATCTTTCAGTACAGAAACAGCAGACATTTTTGGAATTTCAGTTTCTTTAATGGAATGGAGACTGGCAAAATATTCAACTAGCAAATCAATGGATCAGTTGCTCAGTCCACAGCATATGGTAATCAAGCACATTAAACAAAGAGCTCTGAGTATTCAGACAAGACTTTTAAAAATAATATCATGTACACTCTGTAAGAACCAGAAGAAAGGATAGTTCAGTTACTTTCTAAATCCTAGAATCTTAGAAGTTGCTCTAAAATCTGATGCGTTTGAAGCCAGTAGCTAGGAGTCCATGCATTAAAGATCCCTGGTTACATTTCTGATTGGGATGTATCATAAATTATAACTGAATTCAGACTATCAAAATGGAAAAGGAGAAGATTATAAAATTATTTAGCCAATGGTTCCACATTTACCAGTATACAAGAAAGACAGCAGCTGCAAGATTAAGTAGGTGAATATTTGACGTGACAAAATACATAAAGTGATTTGGGTTTGTGAAATGCTGTCTAAAACAGTTACAGCTTCCTCTGCAATTAAAGGGTATGTAATATTTTAAGGAACGGGTATGGTAGAATAGTCTACAGAGCTTTAACAGTAAAGAGAGGTAAAAGGTGGCAAAAGGGGAACAGCTTATAGTAGTCAAGTATGGGGCAAGAATCAAGATGTTACCAAGAAAATAAATCAAAGCATCAAGAAATGTGGCAAACATAAGAAATTTAGCTGTCGGCTTCCACACCTAAAGATGATAAAAGGAAGCTTTGGAATACCCTATTTATAAGAATACATTAATTCTCTTTTATATTATTGAAAGGTCTTGGGAAGATTTGCATTATTATAATGTTAAATCTTTAATGGTTGTAATTATCTGGGAGTTACTGAAGAAGCAGAAAGGTATAGGAGTTTTTTTTTTCTTAAATAACATGTCTTTATCAGAGTCACAAGGTGCCTTTACAATGTCAGCTTCATTTATTGCAAATAATTAAAGCAAATCTGAAGTAAATCTCACCCAAATGCTTGCATTGTGGATGCCAGGTCTTTATCACCAACTATTTTAGGCTTACAAATCTGTTTCTAACTGGCCATGAAACCTGCTAGCTAGGTTTTTAGCTATTTAGGGTGAGTTATTGTCAGAAATGGGTTAAGAGATCCTCTGGCTTCCATCACTGTTGTCACAGTAGTTCCAGGCATCAGATTTGGCTGAAGAAGTCAAAAGATTAAGTTTCTGGGATCATGTCTTAGAAATACAGGAGAGCAACTCTTGCTTATTGAGAGGATTAGGAAGGGTCAGATCCTAAATTACAGGATGTTGGTTCCCATCTTTCTGCAAAATCTCTTGGAAAGCTAAACACAACAAAGTAAACTGATAAAGAAATATTATGATACATCCATATTTAAGGTCAAGTAACAGAAATAATAAAATTAATATCATAATCACAAAACCAGTAAAATTTACTATGAGAAACAATGACTCCAAAAAGAATTCATGGGTAATGATGAATGAACTCTCAGTGCTGTGCTGTGCCCAAAATAACACATGTTATCCTTGGATGAGCAAAAAGGAGAACATAGAGTAAGATTAAGGAGAACATATAACCTCTCATTTGACGTTTCTTGACTACTACTTTAACAATGGAGTACATAAATCAGAAAGAACGTTGATAATGTGAGGAGAGCCTTACAATAAAGGAAGCTCAAGGAGCCACTGTAGCAACCTAAAAAGAATATAAAATTGGAAATTAAAAGTAAGAGAGGGCTTTATGATCTGGTAGCCATCAACCGGGAGGTTACCTTTGTTCTCCAGTGGTTATCACTGAATATAGATTAGTACAGACTAGATCACAAAGCCCATTGTTAAACAAAGAGTAAATTAACTATTAGAAAAATTAGCTGCTGTTATGGTGGATTCTCTGTAATTGTGCATTTTTAATTCAATATTGTTTTCTAAAAGAAACACCAGTTCAAACAGGAATCAATTCAAATTCATCAAAAGGTCAGGAAGTTAACAGAAAATGAAGTGCACTACTTTGCACAGGCTACATCTCCGTTAATTAGAGGATTTTTAAAATGAGACAAGTTCTGGAGGAGTACATATCTTTCTTTATATCTCAGCAGAAGCTCTTTCTAATTGCCTGTTTTCCTCAGATGCCCATATTCTCTCTAACAGTAAGCAATTGTATTTATCTTTCCCTCTAGTAGTAGTGACTGAAAAAGAGAAACTCTGGACCATGCAAACAGAAAAAAACCCTGCATCTGAGTCTCGTCCCTGCTATATCTATCTCAGAAAGGGACCTTTTGGCTTATAGATTTTTATGATGAAGAGTTAACTAAAAGAGCATGTTAGGCAAACTAGGAAAAAATTTAATAAGAGAACCTGTTAATGAAGGATTACAAAGTCCAATGGCACAAATATAATATGGACCAGGAGGATCTCTTGTTAAAGAAATCTCTTTGCCCTAGGTTTCCCACAGCAGAGTCTCAGAAGTCTGATCTTAGAAAAATAATTAATTTATTTGGACGATACAGCAAAATGACAGCTCGAGCTGAGTGCCTCTGGAGATGGACCCTGAAACAAAGAAAACCTGGGTTTTTAAACCCTTACAATCTATGACCCCCCTCTCCATGTGCCCTTCACATGCCTTTTGGTCCAATGGTCATTCTCTTCAGAGGCTGTCCACACGCCTCTTTGTCCAAAGGTAATTCGCGGTCTGGGGGCTCAGCTGTTTCTCTTTGGTTCTCTGCCTCCGAACTCCTGACAAGCCATTTGTTGTCCTTACCTCAATGGTTTGCAGCTTCTGATGACAGAGTTTCCTCCTTATCTTCCTCCAGACTCCCCCGTAGCCAAGCAACCAGGTCAGGATGAGTTTATGATATGCAACCTGGAATTCCTTCTCCTGCTAACTAATGCTAAGTGAGGTTATTCAGAAAAAAGAATATATTTAAAAGAATAAAGTACAATTATAAAGTTAGATTGATTAAACTTATTCTGTAACACTCTTTTCTACTACCCTTTATAGCTTGATTTTTGAAGGTAGAAATAAAGGTAAGCTTTTCTTTTATACTTTTATACTTTTATACTTTTCTTTTATCCTTCAGG
The DNA here is from genome assembly GCF_000690535.1 of Cariama cristata. Classification (NCBI taxonomy): domain Eukaryota; kingdom Metazoa; phylum Chordata; class Aves; order Cariamiformes; family Cariamidae; genus Cariama; species Cariama cristata. The sequence continues at coordinate 51,679 of NW_009633791.1, forward strand.
AATGGAGTTGTTTTCTTGCAAGGAAATTATAGACTAGCTGGAGCGACCACAAAGGAGAGGTTCTCTCCATGGACAGCATGTTCTTTGTGCAACACATCATGGGAAAATCCATCCAGGCTTTGTCTGATGCTGCACAAAGCATCAGACAGTGCTGATGGTGCTCAGCATCTGAAGGGATGCACGATTTACTCACTATCTATATTCCTCTTCTTATTCTGTTTTATTAAAGGAGTTGTCTTATTAAGCCATTTGTTGTCAAGCCTTTCTTATTGAGATCTGGAGAGAACCCTGCACTGTCTCTCTCTCAACTCTCCTCACAGCTCTTCCCCCTCCCTGCCCTGGTATAGAACAATATTAGTGAAATGGGAAGTGTGGGTTAGAGCCCTCTCCTCAAGCTGAGAATTATCAAAAAGGCAATCTAATGGGTGAAGGAAATGGATGAAAAGAACCTTCCTATTTCTTATCTTTCACTTAAAGCTTGTGCTGTTGAACAAGTGCACAGTGCATACTAGGCAGCTGATTCTGAGAGGGGTAGGGGAATTCTTTCATTTCACACTATTAAAATGTTCCATTGTGAAAAAAAACCCAACAAACAAATGGCTAGATTATCTAAAAAAACCTCCCCTAAAGCAGTGAGGCTAGCTAAACTCTAGAGGAACTACATGAACAGTGATGCTTTGAGACACATCTTAGGCATGGTCTATCTTCGTGCTTCATTCAGTAGGGTAAGAGTGACATGCTAGAAACAAATTTCAGCATCTTCTGTGCCTTCTCATATCTGATGTTGGGTGGTTTGTAGGAGCAGTGTCAAGGGGTTACTCAACTAATACAGGAAGGATACACTCAAGGACACTAACTGGCTCTTTTACTGTCTTTCAGGAACTTGTTTTTCCTGAAGACTTTAGACTGCAGATTTAAAACACCAGGAGCTAGCAGAAGACATCCTTAAAATTACACATGTAAATGTATAACTCCTCCCACTAAAAATAATGTCATTGTTTAATGGAACACGCATTAGCTCTAGTATGCTTTTAAGCTTCAGTCTATTATTATCAGGCTTCTGAGTTAACGCTGAAGAAAACAAGAAAACCTACAATTTCACAATATATTTGGCAAATTTTGAATCCTTTATCAAGAAGCAAATGAATGAACAACCCCCCCAGCTCTAGCTTTCAGAACTGTCTAGAATACATGTCTAATTATTCCTCTATATGAAAGAGCTGGCATTTATTTTGCCATATTGCACTACTTCCTTGCCTTCAAATCACATTTAATTATAGAAATGGTAACCCACAATACATGTCATGTTTGTCCTGATGCCCAATAGAACTAATTCCAATCCTATCATTAGATTTCATCTATTTAGTGATCAGCCACTCGTTAGTTTTTGTTGAATTATTCTTTCATTCACGAACAAGGTTTTTTTGTTTCTATGTCAAATCCTTATAAAATTTCTTTTAAAAGAATAGAGAGGAAAATATTTTGTTCTTTACATTTATTTATTTTAGAAAAATTATGTCTCTGTGACTAATTTCTATTAGAAATGTGTTAATGGAGTTTAAGTCCTTAATATTTGTACATTTCTGAAAATGCAAAAAGTCAGCTGTTTTCAAGGTATTATATTACTACAACTAAAAAAGCACACTGGCTTTTCCTCTACCAAGTGGAGCATTTGGAAAGTAGTTAAGTTTTCACTGTCATTTAGAGTATATATTTATTCTATTCTTATGCAAGACATCACGTACACTTGAGTTTGAGATGTCAGTCTTGCACAGTTATATGTATGTCTAACTTTATATGAAATAGTCTTATTGAGTGGGTTAGATAACTTCAAAGAGGTTAAAATATCTTTTAAAATCCAATGGTGAGCAGTGTGAATAAAGAGAATTCTTGATTTACATGATTTTTTTTTTTTAATATGACTCTTTGAAAAGACACCTAAAGTATGTAAGTTAACCCCATCACTTTTTGACTAGTTAAGCCTATGTTCAGGAATGAAAATATATCGATATGTAATAACACAAGCTTACAAAACGAAGAAACAGAAACTCATCTGGTATTCACTAAGCCTGTTGGCATGTGCCAGTGAATTTGCAATTAGGCTCAGAAACAGCCAAGCTCAAGAAGCCTACATTTTTAGAGCTATAGCAGTCATCCTATAAATTATTCTGCATCTAGGTCTGCATAAATAGCAAAGACAGATGCACAATGCTAGTGCCAGTTTTACAAAATATTATCCCAGTCAGCAAGACATTGCAATAAATAGGTTAATCATTATTAATGTCTTTGATCTTAATCATAACAACATTAATCAAGATGAATTAATTTGGAGTTAATGTGACTGCAATATGAATTGCCAATGGTATTTACTTGTAAATTCAGCTTTTGAAGACAGACTCAATCGCCTTCACTCTCTCACCAACCTTGATTTCTACATTTTTCCACATGAACTATAGACTTCCATGCTAGTGTTGATACTGATGTATGGTGTTTTTTTTCCCTTTATAGATTTCTGTGTTCACAGTTATCTGCCAGAACAATGGTCCATCCAATTTATCTCTCCTTTCAGTTCTGTTCCCAACTAGCAATTCTGGTAAACTTTTTTGACCCAATTGACTAGTACACTGTTGAATAACCACATAGAATCATTATGGTTGGAAGAGACCTCAAAGATCATCAAGTCTGACTTTTCCTGGAGAAAAATAATACTTTCTTTTTTTCAGTCTCAGGTACCATCAAGTAAATAAAGCTTCTCATACTTAATTTGGAAGTCAATAGAAAAACTCCTTCACCTGAACTGATAGGTAGCTATAAATATGAAATACAAGTTCCTGAGTTTCATTAGTCATGTTTATAATGAATTTAAATCATTAGAATCTGAGAGTTGGCTGTATCGCAAATAGATATAAATTATTTTAGAACTAGAGGATAAATTAGCAAATAATTAATTGCCTTCTTAAATACCATCTGTATGGAAGATCGCAGTTACTGAGTCTAGTACAGAAGAAGTAGTGAGAACCACATTAAGAAACCGAAAATCAAAGCCCAAAACTCTAGAGTTCCAGTTCAACACCTCCACAATAAAACTATTCTTTGTGGTTCTGGGTCTATGTTCGCTATCTTTCATTAACAAAATATTAGGTTTAACAAAAGTTTCTGATGCATTTTTTTAAAAAAATTATTCCTAAACAAGTACTCTGAATGTGTCAGGATCCTACCACTGCGAGTTCCCTTCGGAGGATTCTAAATCTCACTCACTATGATATAATTTTAACATCAGACACCAGATGGTAATACATTAAAAATGTGCATAACTGTAACATGTACATACGTATATGTGTATGTAGATGTGTGCATGTATATATATATACACATATGCACACAAATACACACATATTGTAGTTCTCCAACTGGACACCAGATGGTAATGCATACTAGAGCAGATACAAAGCGTTACAAACCTTCTATGGTCAGAGCCATTGCTAAGGAGGTGAAAACTCATTTACTTTTGCAGTGTTTGACACACTATGCATGATAAAGTTTTCAATGGAAAGGAGATGGGGCAAGTGGGTGGGAGTTGGTTATGTGTTTGCATCTATTTTGAAGTGTATAGGTGCATTTTAAAGTTAATCACACAGAAGTTCATATGTATGCCTTTTAATTTAATTTTAAGGTGTTTTCTTAACACGTTTTCCAGTTCGTAAGTATGAGGAGTAGTTCTGCTCTCTAATTGCCATACAGTAGCATATGGATGTACCTGAATGGGAAGCATCAGGTCTTGTCTGAGATTTTGCATTTTATTCCATTGAAGCCAAAAGTTCCAGTTCAAGTTGCCACTGAAGAAGAAAAAATTTGTTATGATGAAACAGTAAATGCTTTTTAACTAACAGAAATGTCATAAAAACTTCAAAATGAAGTTAAAGGATCACTCACAAAGGTTATGTAGGTTATACACCTCTAAAACAAATATTGTTTTCTAGTTTTCTGATTGTCTTCCTCTAAAACCAATTAAAGGTTCAACAATTAAAAAATAAACATTTGTATTAGATTCTAAATGAACAAACATACAATTAAAGTAAAAGTAACTCTAATCAATCATCTTTCTTGGAGTAATTAAAATTCTTTTGATTTATGTCAAGTAGTTGCCAGGTGGGAATATCAGGTCTCATTACTGGTACAATTAAAAATAAAGAATGAAAAGGTACATCAAGATCTTGTAGAATTCACACTATTTTCTTGTTTCCTGAATACATTGTTCTCTTTCTCCATTTGTTTTGGCTATCTCATGAGTACCATAGAACCAATAATTGAAATGGAAGTGGGTAGAGGTATCTTAGGAGCAATCTGAAAAAGCAAATGCCATCACCTTTGGGCTGTAGCATCTTATTTTGTTCCATAATCACAGAGGCCCAGCCAGCTTTGCTTTGCAGTTATGCCCAAAGACAGAGACCATGGCTGCAGTCACCAGGAACAAAACAGAGCATGTTTAAATGGTCCAATGAGATTGGAAGAGTGGGTGGTAAAAGGTAGAGGAGAAAGTTACACTTCTGAAAAAAAATTCTTTATATATATTTACTCATTTAAAGGAACTTCAAGTAATTACATAGATTGCATGAAGCTGAGCATACCATGCTTGACGTTTTACTTTATTAATTTCGCTTTCTTCTGCCATCTCTAAAATGGCCATTTTCTGAGACTTCATCTGCAATTACATTCTGAATTTGTCAATATGAGTACATTTTCTGAACAATACCAGTAATTCACATATACCACAGCAGAAAACGTTAATCAAGTTCACAGAGATCTCTGTTCAGTGTTCAAGATATTCCTAACTCATAGAGGGGTACAACCAAAGATATTTCTTTTGACACAACCAGGTCAGTTGATCTATCTAACAGCACACTCTAATAGCCAAGCCAAAGTTTTACAGATCTGTAAAGGTGCTACTGAAAGCAGAATAATATTAAATAGCCTAAAGAATACTAATTGACAATTTACTAGATATTTTAACATAAGATATTATGAAAAAGAAGTCCATGAATTCATAAGCTTAAAGGAACCTTGCTGTTATGTGGGTTTTTTTAAAAGTCTACAAAGAAAATAAAAAACCGCCACAAAAACCCCAACATCTTCCCAGTAATCAAACTGTATTTTTTCTGTTTGTACAGTAGATGCGAGAACCATTGATTACTTATCAAATGAACAGACTAATTTGTTGAGGACTGTGAAGAAAATCATTATGGAGTTTGAAGAATTGGGAGAGTCCCCTTGAAAAGTACCATTTAAAAACCGAGTGATTCCGTAGAGGTTTTATAGATTTTCACTTTAACTGATGGTCTAAGCAACAGGCTTTGAAAAGTCATAGCTATCACATGGAATATGATTTTATTTTATAAAACTACAGCTAATAAGTGCTACTTATTTCGTGTTGCCCTTACATCTGCTTTCTAGATTTTTAACTGTTGTTTGTTATTTCTTGAGTTCTGGTTTGCGATGCCATATAAAGCCTCCATTATTAATCTACAGGGAATTATAAGACATAACTACTGTTTGGAGATGGCTGGAGAATGGAAACCATGCAAAACTTAGTGCTTAAAAGACGCTGATTGAACTGCCACTCATGGTACAGACCAAAAAGTATGAAGAAATTACATGGAGTCTTGTCATTTAAGCCCTACTAAAACTGCTGAGATTTCTTTTCCTTTCATACACATCTATACTCTACATATGGGTACAACCATATACTTTTAGGCCATCCAAATTTTATTTATCATCCAAGATTTAAGACTGTTTCTTAAAAAGGAACACCACAAAACCCACAAAACAACAACAAAACCGCAACATCCCCCTCCACTTAAAAAAGAATCCAAACAAAAAACCACAACAAACACAAAACCCCACCACTGATGTTTTTCAATTGATATGCATGTACTTGTTTCTTAAAAATGAAACATACAGCTCTGGCTCAGTAAAGGAACCTGTGATAACTAATCAGAAGGATGAGTTTACACTGTAAAATGAGTGAAAAACCTTGGTGGATGCAATGACACACATTTGAAGCAGAGACTGAATTTTGATCCCATTGACAGTGAGACTCAGTATGTCCATTACTTAGTAGTACCTGACTTCACTTTCGTCCTGCCTCAAGAAAGAAAATACAGAGGGGAGGTCAGGGGTAAGAAATCAGGAATGTATATTAAAAAGATTATTTTTACTTATTTCCTTTACATTTTTTCTCCAGTTGTCAGCACAGCTCTTTTCTGCTTCAGAATATTGGTAACAAAGGAGAATTTTTCCAAAATGAGGGCAACAGTCAGAAGACAACAGCTCTACCCATTGATCTATTTGAGTGAGTGGCCTGTGTTATTGTGTTCCTGTTGTACTAAAGCACACTGCAGTAATAAGACATAGCAACCTGCTTGTTTAATAGACCTGTCATATAATAAGAACATTTTCTTTCTCAGAACCCAGGCACCTTTTTTTTCTTTTTGCACGTTCATCTGTAGCTTCTTGCCTGCTTAGAGGCACAGCCCAAAGAACTGACCACAATTTTTTTCAAGATTAAAAAAACCAAACCAAAACAAACCCACAAAAAAAACTAACTGAAGCAAAATTTATGAAGCAGAAAACTCTTCACAATAATTATAAAGTGAAAGGCTCAGTAAAGATGCCCAGTTGTTATGCTGTAGTTTTTGAGGATGGCATGATTTTGAAAGACAGGGCGGTGTTCTTTAATTTGAGGTTTGTGATGTAAAGCAAAAAAACATAGATCTAAATGCGGTGTTCCTTTACATGCAACTCTCATTGCTAAATTGTTCTTTGCTAAGGATCATTAGGGAGTTTTATGTCCATAGAGAAAGTAAGGTTTTCCAGCAAAAATAGAGTGTGATGTAGTCATTGTTTTGGTCTGCTAGTTTCAACACTACATTTTGTACCTTAAAATAAATACCAAATACAACAGGTTTTCAGTGGAATAAGAAAGGCTGTCCCCTCAGGTACGGCGTTTCTGATGATCCATGAAAACGGTTTGTAATGAGCTGGCGATTGACATTGATTATCATTAAAAGGCAGTGAAAATGCACAAACTGTGTTGCGAAGTTTTCACTGTTATGTGACACCCACAACTATGGTGTTTAGAAGGAGCAGAATTTGTTCTTCCCTGAAAGTGATGTATAAATTTCAGAAGCCACACGTCTCTCTTACTTTCTGTTCAGAGGCAGTAGCAGGTATGTGAATATTTGGGAAAGAACAAGCTTTTTTTCTTTCTTATTTTAGAATGCTGAAATGTCAGGTTACAAATTCACAAGTAGACAGCAGTATTTCTGTGTTACATGACGTTAGGATGCTGATAACACTACATTTTTTGTTCTCCATCACTCAGTTATGTGTCTTTGTTAGAGTAATCCACACCTCACTGTCACACCGTCCATTGACCCTGGAGACTGCTGGCTTTCTAAACACTGACTGAGACCTGCTGTTTTCAGGACACTTGATGGTAAAATTGATAAAAAGTAGTTTTTGGGACATCAGACTTTCTTTTTGTAATTTGAAGGTAAGCAGTTTCATCAGCCCATGATTATAGAACAACACCATCACTTCCATTTCCCCACTACTGCTCTGCAACCAGCAGTTCATCGTGTCAATAATACAGTGGAGGGCTGTGATAGTTTCTCCTTCATCCAGCAGTTACTCGATATCAACTTCCATCCCAGGAAAGAAGAGTTAAAGGAGAGAGCAATTGCCTGAATTAGCATTTTCAAAAGTGCATGACTTTAAATGCCATAAAATTCCACATGTTCTGAAGTTAAGATGAGAACAAGAATAACAAGAAATGGGTAATAGGGTGGGGTGGGTGGTATACCACATTTGAATCTCTTAGGTAGGAAAGTACAATTAGATCCTAATCAGTCACAAAATTAGCTCATTTTAGAAAAGAACACTCCTTCTGCAAGCTGTTACCATCCTAAATATGCATTCCGAGTTACAGTATCTAACCATGTTTTCCTACCTTGTTAGAATACCCTTCCTCTCTCTTCGCTCCCCAAAAAGTTACCCTTGAAGCACCTCTAGTGAAGGTAATTGCACTGGGAAGGTATGTTACTATGCACAACGGTGTATCACAGCTATGTGTAGTAAATTACTGCTGCTCACCTGAAGGGTGTAGGGGCTGAGAGGTAATAAGGTTGAGCAAAGGAAACAGTAACTTAAAATGCACTACATTTTAAATAAAATAGGATACCACAGAGGAACTGTACCTTCTATCAACAGAGGCATGAACAGGCCAAAAAATTATCAAGTTACATTAACTTGTAGCAGAAAACTGTGATATGCTTCTTTTTTTTTCTCTTTCATTTTTTCCCTGTGCTGATCTTTTTCACTCTTGTGTTGAATAATGAACTGTGCTATAAAACGCGCAGGAAAAGAGTTCTGACTCATTGGCCTCTAACGTATTTTGTCTGACATTGGTTATCTGTTTGTATTTCTTTGTTTATACTGGAGTAAAAGATGTTTTGGCTCAGTCACAGATAACCTCTTTACAAGTGGTTAAAAAAACCAAAACAATGCAGTAAATGGTATTCCGTGTTCAATACCTACAATTATTTGTCTGCAAGCTTGTGCTTCAGAAATAGGACATAAATTTAATGGTTTTGCTTACACTTAGAATGTCAGCACAAAACACGTATGCACACAGAGTAAAAATAGTGTATGAATTGGCCTAGCCTTTTTATTCTTTTTAATCAGTGAAACATCAGACCTTCTATGCATCATCCAGAGTATCTCTCTGAATGGAGAAAAAGAGGTGATATATTCTAATGATTTAGGCCCTTAAACCGTATGCAGGCAATTAACTAAAGCAAAGGGACTTCATTAGGAAACTCTTTCTAGAATAATGTGTGCACGTTATTCGTATGTCATTATTAATAGAACTGATTACAATTTCCATTTTTAAACATTTTAAGTGGTGTATTTTAGCTTGAAGATCAATTCAAAACCTTTTGTTGTTTACTCTAGCTACCAGTACTGTTTATATCTCCCTGTAGCAGCCTGCCATTTGGCAATATTAGGCAGGCAGACTTGACACCGATCAAAAAGCACCGTCTACGCAATCACCACAATCAACTCCTTTGACTGCAACACAGGTCATCAAACATATTGATTAGATAGTAATTTTTTGTGCTAAGCTGAATCACACAGGAATATAATCAGTAGTGCTCAAACCATCTTTACGTGTTGATGAGAGTCCTCTAAGGTTAATAAAGCAGAAGAACGGAGAAGTTTCTGACTCCAACAGGCAGAGATCTTCGGCACCTGCACAGCCTGCAGGATTATGATGATTTTAGGCATCCACATATGTGAATCTGTAGGTACCTAAAGGAAATTTTCTAGCCCACAGCTAGACACCTATGAATGGAGGATTTTGTGGAACACCGTTACAGTGTGCTGTATTTTACATAATATTTTAGTTGTAAAATGAATTAAAGAAAAAGTTTACTTTAGTTTTACAAAGGAAAATAATTCAGAATTAGGAATCTGAAACAATAGTCATGCAATACAACACAGTAATACTACTGAATGAACATCCAAGAGTTTCAAAATGTAGAAATAAATCTAAATCAACCTTAATTCTGTGTTTGTATTGGTAAGGTTTAAACTGAATTCTGAAAAGTAATTAAATACTGACTTCTATTAGCAGTTACTTTTTGACTATAAAACTTTCTTTTACTGAACCTTTATTATGAATTTTCATATCAGACCTTCCTACAAGATGTACTACTACTTGTTTAAAGTATCTTCTTTATAGTTATTAATGGATATAAAGTAAATATATCATTTAAATTTTTTTTATAAAGGGATGATGAATTTTTTTTTAAAGTGTAAGTAAATTACAGATCTATTTCGTTGTAGTGGCTTCTCAGTCCTCCTGTATTCTCAGTGGTCAACCGAAATGTAATAATAATAATAATAACAACTCCAGACCATAAATTCCAGTTCATACAAAGTTTTTGCTTCTTCAGCTTTGATGAAGTGACAATAGGAATAAAACCTAAATACAAGTGAGCCCCCTGAAACATGTTTCCTAGATATATACAAGTATCTAAGCCCTTCATAATGCTCATCACGGTTCTGATTGTTTCCCCGTACCAACTGAAGTAGGGCACGCCATTAATGAAGTTCTAAAATCCCAATCCTGTAAACTATACTCACTAGCATTAAATCAATCTCTAAAGATACATCTTTTTAATTACCAGACTGTTCCATTCTTTTGCCAACCAAAATCCAGTATCAAATGCTTTACCATGGAAATGCTATTGGATCTTTTCTAATAATAAATTGAATTTACATTTTTTATGTTAGCTTAATGACAGTTTTTGAAAATTAATGGAATGTTAAGTGAATAAAATCTGTGAAAGTTCTATGTTTTGTGAAGTTGTGGAATGTTTCCTTGGTTTACAGAAAAACACTGAAATACAAAAAAAAAAATAAAATTCACAGGTGGGTAGTGTTCAAAAGAGATGATCTTATGCTGCAAGAGTGGCTTTATGTCATAATAGAATCTCTATCACATGCATGGAGGACTTCCATAGACTACCTTGTCAGAAGTTATATTCTGTTGAGAAAATTAGGAAAATGGTAAGCAGTGACCAAAAGCACTTAGACTTGCACATAGATATTTGCAGGTGAAACAGTAAGACTGGTTAGTTCATTTTTAAACTCTTCCCAGTGTCAACTGTCCCTGCTGTTTTTTAATCCTACACTATTTGAAGTACACGTAACAGAATTTGTTGGGACTTTATTTACAACATATCGGTGTAGCATTTAGCCTCACTTTTTTCCTTGTACAAGATATTGGAAAGACTGCTGTGTTCTACCTCTAGGATTGCTTTAGAAACACACAAAAAATATCCAACCACCAAAAAAACGCAAAAAAAAACCCCAAATAAAAAACACACACCAAAATGTACCACTCCAGCTGGGCACTGAAGTGATATTGCCATATCTTGAGGCTAACATGAACATCTATGGAGCCAAGCACTGTTTTAAATAAGGCTAAATCAAGACTTCGGTTCAGTAAGAAACCTTTCATATTTAAAGTGCTTTACAATGAAATAAACAGAGGTGAACCATTCAATAACGGCAAGTGAAGCAACTTGCACCTCTCCTGTCCTTGAACTGCTAAGCACCGTACTTCCTTTAGAAGCCCCAAATGCGCTGACTGTTACGATAAATTTATGGGGGAGTTTAAATTGGAAAAAAAAGGGGGGGATGTGTCCCATCCCGCTCGGTGGGGGTGGGAGGAGGTGATCTTTTATAATACTCTGCACAGCTTGCTGGAGAAAACACAGGCTCTCCAGAGGTAGCACCAAAACAGTAATTAACTTTATTATAAACATTCTCTAAGCTATGGTGGAAGGAACAAAAGGGCTAGGCACGTTCTTATTGTTATAAAAGATCCAAAATAGAAGAAGAAAAGAAAGAAAGAAAGAGAGAAAACAAAGAGATAGAATCACCACCTGTGCATCCAGCAATGTCTTCTTGGTCCATGAGCCAGAGCCCTCTCGGTCAGTCGGTCCACTGGGGTTCAGGGCGGAGGAACATGCCCCATGGCTGAGGCATGGTTGCCTTTTCATAGGGTCGGGGTCTTTTGGACTCCTCCCACAGGTGGAGACTCATTTGCATGCCTGCACATGCATGGTGAGCTATTCTGGAACGTTCCAGGTTGTGCTAAGGGTATCCAATCAGCCTCCAGACCCAGTTCACTTTGTACTTCACCAGCCGCTGTCTCAAGACAGTTGGTCTCTGCGGTTTCAGGGAAGCCAAGACAGGGAACCATTCCCTGTCTTTGTGGAACATGTTTGTGGAGCATGGCTCTGCTCTGCCCTGCCTCCCTGAGCAGCGAAAACTTGCTGCTCTCTGCAAACAGGCCTTCAGTCCCCTTCAGTTCCTTCTATCTTTGGAGTTTTGACACACACACACAAAAAGGGTCTCTTGACCAGCACAGGAAGGTAGCTCTGTTTCTTAAATACATAAGTGACCATCAAACAACTCAAGACAAGTTTTTGGTCTGATAATTTAACACAACTTCATAATTTCCCATCTATATCTGTTGACAATTCTGATTAGAACATGTGTAGCTTATAAATAAGGAGTATCTATTACAAACAGGAATAGAAACATGACTTCTAATCTGTAGGTATACAAGAACACTATCCCAGATTTATCTGAAAAAGAAAGGCAGGCTTTGGGATTTTTTTTTAAAAAACACACAAGTTGGCAGTTGTGGAGCTCCTGGTGCTAAAATCCTCTCATTCTTAGAAGTGACTAAGGTCAAGCTAGAATTTAGAGTCAAAATTTGCATCTGTTGGGTCACTGAATGACACCAACATTTTCATTTTTAGATTGGTTTATCAGTAGGGAGACCAAAACTTCTCACTGAAAAGCTAAATGGAGTCTGCCTACTGGACTGACCTCTTTTCTGAATATGACTTATCAACTTTGTCTTTAAATGATTGATAGCAAAACTGTATACAGCATTTGAGAAACAGTTACAGTAGAGCTAAGAAAAGAGGTAACAGGAGTCTACTATGTGCTATTTTCTGGTTTATATATCCAACTAATGCATTTGACCCCTGAACACTACATGGGAATCTCACATTCCAGTAAAAATCTATAACGCATTAAATGACTTTTTGAAACACTGAACCTCAGGATAAGGCTTTTCAAATAATTACTTATCTCTCATAGAATTAAGAGATTATATTTTCTTTGTGAAATACCAAAAAAAAAGTAATTTCAGAAATTTCCCCTTTTAATGGTAATGTAATAATAATTGAAGTTTCAAAGTAGTTCCTCCATTTCTAGATATAGTCTTATAGTAGCTTTTTTAGGACTTATCATACCGACTATATGTTGATTTATTGGGTTTTTTCCTCCCCTAGAAGAGAAGTGCATTTTTTTCCCCACTCTAACTCAGATAGAGCACCAGTTAAAGTTTATGTAAGAAAACATTAGAAATAACCTGCAAGTCAATCCTGGTCCTGAACTCAAAAAAACCCCTAATGGAACTGCAGAAATGTAGAGAAGAGAGTATATTCTTCTCTGTATTTCAACAAAGTAAATTAATACGAAAAATCTATTATGAGAAAGTATAGTTTATTACAATCTTCCAAGGTAATGTCTGAAGAGAACTACTCATTTTGTTCACTGAAACAAGTTCTCATGCAAAGTCTCTCCTGAAGTAGCATGGCTATATATAAGTTCATGCAACTCTTCTACTTGGTGTGTCAAAGCATTTACAACATCTCACCAACCCATCTACACCACAAGATCTTTACTTTCTATCTACAGACATCTTTTTAAAGTGCTGGATTTTATCACGTTCTCTTTAATGGTGTTTGCACAAAGGCCAGGAGCACTAATAAAATATGGTGATTAAAAACTGGAGGAGCACTGTCACTGCAAAAAAAACCAAACTAGCCTACTTTGAGATGACTTGATGATACTATAGAAGAAAAGAGTGAATGTATAATAATATTACATGCGAAGTCCAGCGCTTGAAGACAATAGAGCTGAAGTATGGTTCTGAGACGATGAACTGAAAGTGAAAGAGCCAGAAAAAGCCTGATGATAACAGTTAATCAATGGCTGAATATCAGGTGTCACGGAGAAGGTAAATGTAACCCTAGGATGTATCACGCATTTTCTAGTAAGATATTTCCATGAAAGGAAGTAAGTTAATAATGACATTGTACAGAGCTTTGACGTGAGTTTTAATGTAATGCTGTATTCAGCTTTTAAATATATATTTTTATATATATACATATATTTTATATTTATACATATATATAA
>NW_009633792.1:0-39100 GCF_000690535.1 Cariama cristata
ATCCACCGCGGAGAAAGTGGTATATCCAGGGGAAAACTGATAGATCCGCCAGAAAGATGAACCCAGTGGGGAAAAAACTAACGTGGCCAGGTGTAGAACGAGCGTATCCAGTGAGGAAAAGCTGGCATGTCCATGGGAAGGACATCTATTCGGAGGCTGGTGAGCATACCCAGTGAGGAAAGCATAGCCCAGGCCGTGAGGAAAAGCTGGCACGTGTGGGGAGTAGCGCATCCACAGGAACAGTTAATGTATGAGGAAGGGGAAAACTAATCTATCCAGAGATGAAAAAGTAGGATACCTGGCGAGCGGAAAACATGACACCAGAGGAACCGACAGCCCTGCCATGACAGGGACCCGCTCCCTTCCCTGCCAAGGCCTTTGATGGACATCACCTTGTTTGGAAGGGAAGGGCCTCGCCGGGCGGCCGGTGCTGCCACGCCAGAAGGGATCGGGGGTTTGCAGGGCTGCGAAGTTTGTGTCGGGTGGGCTTTGGGCAGGCAGGGACCGGGGGCGCAGGTCGGTGAGCACCCCGGTTCCAGCTCTGCGCTTGCGTTAATCCAACCTCGGGCAGGGAGCGGGGAGGGCGCAGCAGGTGCCTTCCCGAGAAGCGAATACTTCAGGTAGACGGCAGATTCAGGATCAGGTAGGAAAACGGGTAGTGCCCGAATTAGCTCGTCAGCCGTGTACGTGAGCCAGTCTGCGCTTAGCCCTTCTTTTCTTAGATGAAAATAGGCATGTCAGGCCTAGTCCACGTTCACAACAGGAGCTGATAAAGCTAACTCCATTAAACTAGAGGTTTTCTGGTGTAAAAATAAAAGCAGATCAAAACGGGGCCAGAACCCAAAACTTAAGTCAGTTCAGTTTTCACAGAAAACTGAAAATGGAAAGCAGCAGTTTCGAGTGCTGAGTGTGGCTCCTGCTATTTTCCGATAGCGTGACCCTGGCATCCAGATATGATCTTTTTCCTTTCTGCATGCAGCTCGACGCCACAAATAGGAGTTCTCAGGCATGTATATTTTGTGCATATAAATCCAACAATGATTTGCATAAATAGATGCGTACTGTCTGATGTACGTGCAAAATCAGACGTTGCAGCTGAAAAATCTGGCCATTAAACTATTCTGTTAGATTCACACATTTCTAAAGGAATGAGACACATAAATCCACTGACTGCATCTTTTGCTATTGAGTAGATTTAATAGCGTTGTGTTAACACCTAGATATGTTAGCGGAGAACTGAGCCCTCATTGTATTAAGCTCTGTGGACAGGAATAATGAAAAGATTGTTCCTGCCCCACCAATTTACAGTCTTAGTGGATTATGGGGTTTATTTTGTTTTTAAACAAGTATTTCTGAGTTTGTTATATAACATCAAATAAATCCCATCATTGTATTGAATTTATACCCTTTTTTATGAAGCACTTTCACAAAGGCAGAAATAATCAAGTGACACTATCATAGCAAAAATAAATCCTTATATGTATATATAATATCTAAATTTGTTCCTTTTATTTTTATCCTAAATTTCAAAGTTCAGAGTAGATTGTTCCAGGTTGAAGGGCAGCTGTGGTTGTTGCTATTTAAATATAACTACAAGTACTCTGGAGACTTCTGGGGATATTTTGGCTTTGTGCAACTACAGTGTGGATATTTCCTTGTGAATACCTGTGGCCAGTTATTTTGACTCTTGCTGGACTACAGCTGTTGCTATGCGTGTGCTCACTCTGTTTGATAACTTTGTTAATATGACAAGTTCTACAAGTATTGTCAAAATAAGTCTGACACCACAACAGATTGTGAAGAAAAGGCAGAGCAGTAGTGAAAAAAAAATAGAATTCTTCAACATGTTTACAGTGATTTCTAATCTGATGGCAACTTGATTTTTTTTTCCCAAACTTTGCCATCCCTCTTTTCTAAGCTGTGGTAACTGACTCTGTACTTGGGGAACAAGTCTGCAAACGGAGAGAGTACACTTTCCTGTTGTTTCTGATAACACTGGCCTATGTGAGACACTGGGTACCTTTCCAAACTGAGGTGTTCCCAGAAGGATCAGAGAAGAATACAAATCCAGTGTTCAGACAGTGGAAATCATTGGTTTATGTGTGCTTGTTTTCACTCTACCATTTTCCTTCCAATTCTTGACACTCCAATTAGTTTTGAAAGGAATTAAAGTTTTGCTAACTGATTACCTACTATTTCAACTACCTCCTTGTTCAGAAACACTTAACATGACGTGCTTATAAAATACCTTCCTTCAGATCTTGAAGGAAAATTAAAATATGCCACTTACATTTTTGTATCTATTGAATTTTTCACAAACTATTGCATTTAAGCGTACAGGTCTGAGCTGGGCCTGAACATATGTTATTTGGGAGGTTTAGCTTCAGACTCTCGCTTCACTTTCAATCTGCTGGGAGACTGGTTATGAATTGGTATTCTTGCATAAAAAGGAAATAGGAAGCTCCACCGTCTAACATATGAATGCTACAAGATGTGGATTTGGCTGGATGAAGACATTTAAGAGCGTACACATGCACAGTAAATCAACTTGCTAAACACCTCAAGAGCAAAACCGCTGATCCTGAGAGCCAACTTGCTATACTGCACAACACTCAAGAGAATAAAAGGCTCATAGATGAGACATCTACAGAACCGACTGTGCCAAGATAATGAGGAGCATAGAGTACACAAGGGATTTTTCTCTCCTTGATGCACACATGTAATTCCTATTGACAGCAGTGGGACTTACACGTACATATCAAGGGGACAATAGAACCCTTAGAGGTGGAGATGAGTATCAGATGTGAGCTGTGTTACCATGGATGGAAAATGAGAGACAGGGAGGTGTGATCACTGAGGGACAGTACAACATACAATAAAATTGTCAAGCAGCCATCAAATATGTGAAAGCATGGGAATAACAAATTAAATGGACAGGAGGTGAGAAAACAAAGTCTCAAGAGACTTTTGCCTTCCTAGCTTAGGGCTGATATCTGAATTCCTTATTTGGAAAATATTCCTAGCTTAACCTGTTTATTTCTCTGATAAATAAATGTTTTGTTGAACTTGGATAAATAGTTATGGCCTAGAAGCTAAGGATAAAAAGTAGTTTTATTAAAAAGTCTGACAAACAAGGAGAAACAAAATTAATACAGTGTGCAAACCACACCTTAGGTTTCTTCTGTATGATCTGATGATTCTTTGTTCTTAAATAGGAGATAGCTAGCTGACTGGTGATTTAGAGAGTCTTTATTACTAATTTTGTGGTAACAAAGGACAGAACCAGACAAATAATGATGATTCTGGATCGATAGATAATGGCAAATTATCAGTTTACGTCAGCAGTTCAAAACTGAAATGCATGAGAAATGCTTTCAGATTTAGTCCACATTTGGGATCTTTTTAGGATGTGTATGGAAGATGGGACAAGATGGAACTGAACAGTAAAGTGAAAGGTAAATCAAAGCCGTGGAGAAATTAATGATCAGGAAAAGACACGTCTACCAGATCTAGACAGAAACCAACAGAGGAAACAAAGGATGCTCCTGAGGAGGAAGACCACAACCACAAAGGGCAAATAACTAACAGGAAAAGTCAGACTTTGGTACCTTTATGTAATTTTTTAAAGTAACAGCGAATCACTGGAACTACACGAATGGTTGGGCACAGCTCAAGATTCTGGATTACTTATGATCTGGCTCCAGTACAAAATCTAAAGACAATATGATGAGTCACAGAGGAGAAAGTGACTTGAAGAAAGAATCCACAGGAAAAAGCAGCACCGAACAGAAACAGAATATGCGTGAATCTAGGCTGAATCTGTACCACCTTGCAGGTGCTCCCTGTGTACTGGAATGGTGAGAAAGGTACAGCTATCTTCCTGGTTAAACAGCTCTTTTGAAGTCACATTTTCAGTCCTGCCAGACATGCTGCAATGCCAAGGAATTTGAACTTTCTTTTACACTATCCACTCGTCAGTACATTCTAGATCCTATTGATTCTCCTTCTGAGTTGGTAATGTGAATGACAATGAGGGAAATACAACTTCAGAGGCCCTACACAAAACCTTCCTGCTCAGTTAATTACACTGTCCAAGGGAGGCCAACTTCAGTGTAGTCTGACCTCCAATTATGAGACACGCTGTGGTCTCCTCACTGAACTATGCAAGTATTAATGGCAGCATGCCAGCAATGGCTATATTAAAATCAATTTAAAAATCCTAATTCTACATCGCTTTCACCTTAGGTGAGGTAACACACCTTATACTAATGTAACTCTTATTAAAATATTGTAAAACAAAATTGACCTATGCAAAACAGTAAAATTTCTACTTTTTTTTGATTCATTTATTGTATTCTTGCAAAAAAAAAAAAAGAAAAAAGGCAAAAGTAGACAGGTTTAATAGGTCTGTATCATTGCAGTGAACTGCAGTTTAAAGCAGTTGTTAAAAAAAAAAAAAAATGCAGCATTAGGTTTGTTCTCAGAAGACACAGCGAGTGCCTATTTATGTCAATATGCCCCTTGCAACAGCTTCAGAAAAGTGACCTCTCTGGGTCACGGGCAAACCTGTGTGCCTCAGACACAGAAAGTCACCAAGGAGCAAGTGCTGCAAGAGATCCCTGAGACAGCAGGCAGGCAGCTCCCCAGGCTGCTCCGCGATGCAATGCTTCGCATTCGCGGAAACGATGAAACCCCACCAGATTTAGTAAAAAAAAGAGATTCATAGCCATTGTGCCATTTTACAAGTGGGAGGAAGGCCACAGATTCCGTTTCTGCAAAGCCTCCACGAACTTACTGATTTTAAGGTGCTCTTCATACAAGCGTGTGTTTAAGCATGATTGTGCCATCGCCTCAGAAACAGAGTTACCTAAAGTAGTCATCATCTGAAATGGTTGCATTCACAGTAGGCTTCACACTATAACAGCAATCTCAGCAGAACCTTATCAAAGTAATATAAACCGAGTAATTTCCTCCCCACTCTCTCCATGCACCCTCCTCAGCAGCTGCGGAGGAGACGCTTTTCCTAACAGGTCCTGTCCCTGTGATCTCCCGTACCCCTGGGTCTGCTCACACTTACGGAGTCAATGAGGTATCAGGGCAAGGGGGCAGGATCTAACCTATAAATCCTTTCAGTTCTGTAATTTTTACTCATCAAGCACCAGAAAACTCCAAATGAATATCAACATAATTAGTACTTTTTTATAGGGACTGCTGAAGGAAAATGAGAATTTTTCAGATTTGCAGCTTTTGCTGGTTTTATTGTTTATAACAGCAGTTCTCCACTTCACCATTGCCTTGCTTTCCTCTTTTGGTGGACATGGCTCTCTTTATATTGAAATGGTCACGTTAATATAATTTACTCCAGTGCACATTTCAAAATAAGTTATACTGGTACAAGCAATATTAATAAATAAACACTCTTCTATCTAGCAAAAACGTGAGGTCCAGATCAGGCTTTCTTATTGATACTGACAATACATGCTTTTCTTCTTTATCAGAAGAAAAAAGTGCATGTTTCCTTCTGCACAGATTGGTAAAGCATAAATAGAAATTATATTCTGAGCTCTCTCTGCCTTTTGTGGCACCCAGCTTGTTTGTATGCCTCCCAAATATTTTTTCCTCCTGAATATATCCAACAGTTTTAGCACCACAGCAGATACTCCAAACTGTGTGTGTGTGCATGCTAAATGCTGAGGCAGAACTCCTCGGAGAAAGCCCCAGTCACCTTTTTAATATGAAGTCATTTTCTGGAGCTGTCAGCATTTTTGGTTAAAAACCACCTGGAAGACAAAGCACTTTACAAGAGACAGCTTTGACAGCCTATGGATTTGAATAGTAGAACTGGAAAGATAAGAAAAGAAAACTTGGAGAGAGAGGAGGGAGAGGAAGAGATGAGCTCTTGTAAGAAATTACTTTATGACAAAATATCACACACTCAAAGAAATTCAGCGTATTTCCAATTAGGAAAGGTAGTGAGAAATCTACAGTGTTTGTCTCCATACAACTTTAGTCAAGTTAAAGATGTATATGAAATTTATTTGAATATCTGAATCACTGAGCTATAAATGAGGATAATAACATGATGTGGAGGAGTTCTACTAATAATATTATATGCCTAAGTGAAATAAAGCCTAGAGATAAAAGAAAGGGAGCTATTTAGGAACATTATATGCATTGTCAGCTGAATAATATGGACAGACTGTACGCCAAGAATAATAAAAAGCAAAGTCCTCCACACACACATAAACAGAAAGGAGGAGAGATTGGAGTCGCACAGGTGAAAATTCTGGTAACTACCATTGGTAGGTATCACCTGACTCTACTGTTCAACTGATATATGCTGTTTTTTGATGTTGGCGGGTTCTTGTATGAGCCCAGAGAGTTCTGTATAGAGTAACTGCTGCCTTTTGCCAGTGTCTAGAAACATCTGAACTCGAAAGATTAATTTTTCAAGTTCATGGCTTCATCTAACAAGATTATCTGCGGTTATCCTATTAACTCTGACCAATAGATCCTGTGGTCTCACATCACCTAATCTGTTCCCAATTGCGCACATGCTTTCAAGTCAGTCTATAACTGTGTCTAGGACACATGTATAGGCTCTAAAAATATTGGTACATCTAAGCGTGGGTAACACCCAACTAAAAAGTAACTCTGACAGACAGTGGATAAGTCTGTGTTTTGAGTCTCTTCTTTGAGAGAGAAATACAATGGGAGATATTCCTGCCCCATCTTCTGATATGAGCTACAGGCAGACTTGTGGTTTAATAAAGCTATTGTACTTGACGTTACTTTAGTGGTTCTGGTCATGCTAATCCATCAATAGGAAACAGAAAAATCATGTAACAGGTTTTATTGTCGCTTAGGAGGAAGCACAGCATGTAGATGGGACATTTTTATTCTAAAACTTTAACAATGAATACAAATTACATCAGGTGCAAGTTACGGGCTGAATCGGGTAACCTGTACTTTGCCTATGCAGATATTTCAACAGGATGGTCATTTACACAGCTGATCCTTAAGTATTTTATGAGAGATAAATCTAATAACCTTTCTGTGAAAACCTCAGCAGGATGCGGACACTACAATAATCCACATGCAAGCTACCACTTTGTATTGTATGCTGTCAGACAGCTCAATTGTTTTCTTCCAGATCTAACATAAGCTTCTGTTTAGTAAACATGATGAGAGTCAAACTTTTACATATATATATATAAAGTGCTTAATTTGCATGCAAAATTGCCGTAAGTATGTATGCAAATAGGAAAACTCATGCACAGATGACTAATTAAGTGCATTTATGTGAGAAATTACCCAATGCACGCATGGAATCTCAGTAATTGTACACACAACTCAGATGTGCGATTGCATATGCATTTTGGACACATAACTGATTGAAAAAATTGTTTCTCAGTACTGTGTTGGAATAACTGATGCGGAGCACAGGATCAGAAATATGACAACTGATAGGGCTTTTGAAAGAAACAGCAGAAGCTTGTGAGGAGCTTTACAGTAAGAATGGAATTTACCATCTCTACCATTACTGTTTTCCTATTCCCTTATAACTGTAATGTGCTAATCTATGGCTTGAGAAGAGCCATTCCTGTTAGTACTGTGAAGGAACACTCAGAAAAATAAAATGAGTGCGATGGCACAAGAGACAGTGCCATTAGAATTAAACCTGACGTTTGTAGCCTGCTGTTGCCTGTCCAGTATGTGTTTTGGAACTAAGTGGCAAACTTTACTTTATGTGTCTTGATCAAGCACCTCCTCTTCTCATCCGAGCAGGGTTTGTAGTGTGACAGCACAATATCCTTTTGGAAGGTTCAGCAAGTTTTGGTGAAAGAAGGAGTATCTGTTTTAATTTTCTAGGCATTGATGTTAGTATAGGTGCCTTTATCCCTAAACACTGATTAGTTCTCTTTATATCCCCAAAGGTAGAAACTTCATGCTAACATTGTTAAAATTCAATACAATAAACAAATTCTTTCAATACGATACGATAAACATCCCTGACATCAATGTCCTGCAAAGAAAAATACCTGTCGGAGTTGTTTTGATATCCTCTGGCTACTGGAAGCAGGGATACAGCCTCAGCCTGTTTTGTGATGTTTTCCTATTTTCTTTTCTGTTCATTGTGTTGATAACCCAAGTAGCAGTTAGGGTAGCAGCTTTTTATTTACGCATGACATATAGAGGTCAAACGTTTCAGTCAGCCACTAACACAGGCAAAAGATACCCGTCCGCCTTTGTGGGCACGGTCAAATGAGGAGCACGCACAAGGGGAGCGGAAGAAAAGAGGCTGGAAGGGGATGTGCTGTGATCGTTTTGCTCAGAGCCAAAGTGCTGTTGTGTTGGAGAGACGGACTCACGGCAGCGTTGTGAGGCTCTGAACGTGAAAAGTCAGGGAGGAGGGAAAAGGGACGCACTGGTTTGGTTTGGTTTGACTCGGAACAAAGTTCCTCAGATGAGATTTCAGAAGGGAGTATTTGAAGTAGACTTCTGCCACTAAGTGGTGCTATATACAGTACAGCATCTTTATCTTACCACAGTTTACAAGGAGGAATAAACCAGAACACTGTCAAGCTGATTAGACTGATGCAGACACTTAACAAGTGTCCATTACACTGATTTAATCCTTCTGCGGCACTGGATAAATCAGGAGGAAGAACAGGCCAATCCAAATGATTAAAGAAATCCAAAGATTGAGCCCTGGCATACAGCATCTGAAGTGGAGGATTACATAAAATGATTCTGATTTTTATAAAGCTTCGTCTGGATTATTTTTGTTCCTTTTTAATTATTAGTATTGTTTTCTCCAAGTTTATGGGTGTTAGAACCTGAAATACTTCCCAAATACAACTGAAGAGAAAACCCTTGGTTTTAATTAATACTTGCAATTATTCTAGAACTAGTAATCTTATTTTAAAAACAAATGCCCTATTTTATATCAACGGACTAAAAAAAGTAGAACATGTTCTTTCTGGAGTACATATCTACATGTCGATTTACTCCCTCCTGCCCTCCAAAAAAGATGCAATTTAAAAATAGGATGTAAATTTGGAAGGAGAATGCAAGCTTGCAATTTCTGCTATCCTCAGTCCCAGGAGAAGTGTAAATACAGCAGGCAGAGGAGCTGTTTTGACATTTTGACACCCATGTGAGCTCTTGCCCCAAGCAACTATACCTACAGGTTGCCTCTCCGTCGTGGCTGCGGCGATACGTCCGGGGTAAGGACCAGTGGACAAAACTGTGCTGTCCCATGAATGGAGAGACTGAGCTCAGGAATCACAAAGCTTTCCTCCTATTTATCGAAGGAGGAGGAATTTGTTTAACCACAGTCTATGAAGCAGCTTACTTCTTTTCTCTGCCAGTGATTGTCCTAGAAAATGAAGAAAGGATGGGGAGAAAGGACAGAGCAATGAACTCACGTTCCAGGATCCCACCTGGTCTGTTGGCGCATTTCTGAGCTCCTGATGGGGCAAATTCAGTACTTTGTATTTAGACACCCATGTGGATGGCGTGTCTACAGCCAGGCCCAGACACAATCTGGGAATTGGCATTTTTTATCAGGTCAAAGGACCCTAAAACATTTCCTCACGCTGAAACCCAATGAATATCTGGCTATGTGAGTTGCTCTGCTGAGCAAAATGCCTTTAAAAAAAGAGGTGGAACTTCTGGGGAGAGAATTAGTGCCTTTTGCGGACTGTATTTGTGTGCAGGGTGCTGGTTTATTCACAAATATTCCCAGAGAAGTGATTCAAATCAAGAGTGAAAAGCCGAAAGGGTATCAAAGCTGTACAGGAGCTGATTACTACTATAAATTTTGCTGAAACAAGCCGATGCTTTGCTGATTCTTTGGTCCTTTTCTGGTAAAAATATTCAGAAGATGCCAGTGTTAACTCACAACATTGACTTCTCTGCATTTTTCATTTTTGTTCCATGAGATTATTTTTATCTGCTGTGCATTAGCTCTGCTTCTGAAAAATATTGATAGGCAGAGGTTGCAGGTTCTTCTTGAAAATAAAAAATTATTTATTGACAGAAACGCAATGATACAAATATATCCATCAAATTAATGTTCCCCCCCCACCACTGTTTTTGAATGAAGTTAGAGACAGATGCTAGAAACAGATGTGACTTTCTCAGGAGAGAAAGAAATATCACAGGTAAATCAGTTTGATACCAGAAAATCTGATAAAAATGAGTATAACAGCTGAAAAATAAGTAAACTTTTAACAGAAGAAGGAACCCTTTTGATTTTTAGAGGAAATGGCAACACTCAAAGTAACTGTATATGAGTTATTTATACTAGCATGTATACTATAGCATAATTTCTCAGCCCCAAACAATAGCTAGATGCAAACACGTAATAAGAAACAGTAGCTGTCTAAAATGTCCTCTGGAGAGAGCAGCAGAAATGCAGAATTAAAGTGTCAGGGTCAGCTGCAGATCCAGAAAAAGTGTCATTCTTCTGAAATTTACTTCTTTTCCATATATCACCAAAACTATTAGCAAATCAG
Organism: Cariama cristata; assembly: GCF_000690535.1. Lineage (NCBI taxonomy): Eukaryota > Metazoa > Chordata > Aves > Cariamiformes > Cariamidae > Cariama > Cariama cristata. The sequence continues at coordinate 10,524 of NW_009633792.1, forward strand.
GAATTTGCATAAAGCAACAATCTAACAGGTAAATGCTAGATGATTCTAGAAATTATTTTCCATTCATACTAAGCTTTTGACATATTAAAGTAATAAGCTAGTCCAAACAAGGAAAAACGTGAAAACTCAAAAAAATTTCCTGAATGATCTGAATTAGTTAAAGTATTATTTCAAAAATTTTGAAATGTTTCATTTACATTTTTTAGACATCTATTTACATATTTAAAAATAAATTTATAGTGGTCCAAAATTTCTCTGGGAAGTTTTTGATTTTATCAGGGGCTTCACCATCACAAACATGGAGTAGATCCTTGGTGCTTCTTCAATCAGCGTCAGGTTTCCCAAGATTTAACCAGTGTATTTCATCATTAATGTCTTTCTTGTGACGCAGACCATTAACATATTTTCCAAGTGTCAGAATTTATTTCCCAAGGCCACTGCATTGTGGCATCAGTCCATCTTGCTTGTTTCTGTGCTTTTCACACTGTTCATGTGCGTCCTTCTTTTTCGTTAACAGGATTTTTGATCAGAATAAATCCAACCATAAGCAAACTTTCTGAGCTGATGAGATGTTACTGTTGTATCTCTAAGTAGACAGTACAAATGTGGTAGCAGTGACCTCAGTTCTTCTGCTGAGTTTGACATTGTTAGTGACTTTCTTTTTTGATATTAATTTTCTTTATATTCTGTTGCCTGTAAATTCTGTTGCCTGTCTGGGATCTTGCTACACACAATTAATGCTGGTTTCTGACATCACTGACTCTGAATGTGTTAAGTTCAAGGAGTGACAACATTGAATTTATGGCTTCTGGAGCTTGTCCTGGCTATGCGCAGCCTGGGTCAGACACTGCTCCCACGACTCCCAAAGGAAACACGGAGATGTTCCAAAACAACAGTCCCACCTATCCACTTGCCTTGTACCTGGAAATTAATCTAAAATTCTTTATCATGTGGCAGATCCACCTTGTTCCTGGCTGGATCCGTAAGGAGTTTCAAGTTATTTTATGAATCTCTTCATTTACTAAATGGAGACATGAGTAACACACCAGTGCATTAGACTGTGGACACTTTCAGGAATGTTTTATCTGTGGTAATTCCTGGAAAAAAACAAATACAACTAGTTGTATTTAAAGAACAATCAAGGGAAAATTCTGGAAACATGGCTTTGTACCATTTAGAGACTAAGATACTACTTAGTATTTGCCTCATTCACTATAAAGTTGTTTAAATATTAGATGTAATTCCTACAGTGGTAGAAATGGATAAGGAACTCGAAAGCTCCAGTTTAAATTTGCAAGAAGCTTTTTGCTAAGAAAAATAGGGATAATAGATTTGGAATATAAATAAAGCACTGGGTAGGTTTTCCCACTGTAGAATGTGTACATCTTGTATGTATATTAATCCGCAAGCTACAGACCAAATATAAAATGTCATTTATGCTAAGTATCATAAACAACCCAATATCCTTTCATCTCTCAGAGGTTATGAAGAATGGAGACAATAGCATTCCCTCACAGAAACTATAAAGAAGTTAGAAAGTAGAATCAATATCATAAGAGGAACTTTTAGATGCACATATTTAGCTGAATTCCTAGCAATATAAAAGGGAAATGTTTCTGTTGAGCTCACTGCCTAGGGCTTTAAATTGCTGTATACCATCATGCAGTATGGGCTCTATTAATTATCTAATTGAGACATTTATGTGGTCACCAGACAAGTGGGGACCTGGAGAGAAATCCCTAATTAAGACACTGGAGTTTGATAAGACGTTGTTACTGCATGGTGATAAAATATTATTTTTGTCTTACCTTACGAATGTGTCAGGGCAGATTATGTTAAATGCTACCTACATGCATAATCAGATGACATCTCCAGCAAGGCCCACAGATAACAGTCTGCAAATGCACATTTATTCTTTTACAGTTCAGAGTGTTAAAAGGAGAACAAAACCTGTAGGTCCAGAGCTACAGCAAATCCACCTCAGCTGTGTCTGGTGTGTCACACCACCAGTATTTTCCTTGGGATTTGGGGACAGAGTATTTGGTCTGCGATGACAGTTACAACAGCTGGAAGCCTGCTCCTGTTCACAGCACCTGGAACCATTCTGTGTTGGCTCTATATTGCCGAACTCTCCAGGCATTCCCTTTCTGCTCCCTGACATGCTTTTTATGCAATAAATCATTGGTAGGTGGATTAAAGCCATCAGAAATTCAATTATACAAAAGGAATCCCTATCTGATTGCTCAGGTTAACCTCCATTACCTTTACAAAGAGAGGAGAACAGGGCAGGGAACTAGCCATTCAGCTTTCAAAGCTCCACATCTCATTTCATTCAGATTACAATTCATGTTTTTTGGCATTATGAGTTTGTTGTGAATGCTGAATATGTAGTGCAAAAATACCAGTTCTGAAGATCTCTTTTTTTCTTGACAAGCTTTCTGGGAAAAGTCAGAGCTGCTCTATTTTTTGCATGCAGCCTTCCCATCCTTCTTCTCAACTGCAGGACTGGCTTGAACAATAATGTTCACTTAAGGATCTCTTTCCTCATTAGATGCTTTGACTTCTCAAGGAGGATGGCCAGCTCTGCCACCAAAGCAAAAGGAAGTGAATTCAGGGAACAAAATATACATAACGGTTGTGTTTTATTTTATCTTCTTGGCATGATCCAACACTGTTGGTATCAATGGCAAAACTCCTGCTATATCTTCCAGTATTGGAGCTTAGCTGTTACTGGAAAAGGAAATGTTTACAATGTTTTTTATATAGATATATTTATATAAATAAATACACACATATATAAATTTATGTAATACATATATAAATTTATACACACACACTAAATTTAACACTGTGATTATCATTTGGGATTTCCAAAGCCCACATTGTAAAACTTCCATGACCTTCTACCTGGATAATATCTTTTTTCATTTTCTGTTATTTACAAGTATGCATAATACAAACTGACAAGTGCTATAGCTGAGGAAAAGAGGCGAGAAACAAGGACCAAAGGTCCTTGCTAAGTAGCAGGGTGAAAGATGGCTTAGTGTAATTTTGCAAGAGGGATTCAGTTTCACAGATTTCCACACAAGAAATGTGGATATTAATGGGGCTTTGCAAACAGCAAACTCAATAGCAGTCCTATTCAATTAAAAGTACATAAAGTATTAATGTATTGTACCCCAGTTTATGTTTAAGGGGCTGTAGAGACTAATGTCTCACTGACAGGAAAAAAGCCCATTGACTTCCAGTGCTCAAAGCCCATATTTGTAGGTGTCATCCATTACCAAACATCACTTTGTTAACAAGCAAAATGTTTCTACCTATTTCCCAAAACACAGATTAGGTTCAAGCAGGAGATTTAGGAGGCTTAAGTTTACCAGCCAGTCTGTCTCAGAAGCCCAGAGAAATCTCCAATCTGTCCTCTCAGCTCAGTATTTTGCTTCTCCATCTGCAAATAGGGGTTGCAGCGCTGCGAGGTGGCGTCAGGATAAATCCGTCTGATTCTGAAGGACTGGATGCTGCCGTAACAAGGATCAGTGAGTACTGGAGTTACCAATGTGTACCAGGTACAGCTCTGTACCTTGAGAGCTTGGTAAAAACAGAAGATTAATTGGAAGTATGACAGAAGAATAACTGTTCAAAAGATACACCTACCTGGTTGAGGTGTAAGTCACTAGCTTTCACAGTGTGGTGGCCCAAGCACCTGGCCACAACAACTGATATGTATCTAATTTCCAGGTTTGAAAGAAAAGAAAAGAAAAAAAAACACTTGTGAAAACTTTATAACCCCTCTGCAGCTTGTTTGACCTGATCACTACATGTTTGCATAAATAGGTAATGGAATGAACATGACCCAACAAAGCCTATGTGGGTTAGATTGATGGAGTGCCCCAAAGTAAAATACTCATACTGAAAATCTGAAGAGAAATGCAAACTTTTAATAACATTTTCAAATTATTTCATCATACAATCAGGCCTGACCTTGTTCAATATGAAACTTCATTACAGCCTCGAATGTTAATATAGAGTTCCAAATGCATCATAAATTACTGGTTTCTTCAATGATGCATGGGCCTGTTCTGCCATGGCCAACTGCAATTTTAATATTTTCTTAAGAAATGAAGAAATGAAGAATTATCAAATAATGACATGATCCTGAAATTACTGTTCTAGGGATCAAAGTTTATTAATCGGCTACAAAGCATAAAGACATTACTCACTTCCCACAGATAAATGATGCAGCCAGTCCTTTTTTTTTTACGGAAACAAACCCTAAGTACTTATTTTTGAATAGATCCATTAATAACCAATTCAACTGACCTACCTTTCTGCAACATGACAGGTCTGACAGTCAATGAAGGAATTACTATGTGTAACTGGCAATTTTACCATCAGAAGCATTATTTTGTATACAACTAGTACCTTGTAACAACTTTAAAATGGTATTCGCTGTTTGAAAATGGTAAAATAAAAACACTTGCAATATTGACTGACAGAGATCCTTATTTGGAGCTTAACAATTTAACAACAAAGGAAGAAAAGTGAGTGGACTATTTGAACGGCTAGAGAAATCAGGGAAACTGAGAGGCCACTGTACTTTTAGTTTACCAATACATTCTGTAAATGATCTGCAGTAGCCAAACATTTTTTGGAATTAAGAATGGAGTATTGCTAGAAGTTTGGTGGTCTTCAGGAATAGTCCAGTCCAGTCATCCAGTTCAGTAGTCCAGTTTAATGGTTCCATTGATTTCAATATGATTGGATTGAAATATAATTTTCTTTGCTTAATCGCTTATCAAAGCATCATAAAAAAACTGCACAGCAGTTCTGCTGTGGATAAGACACTGGCCTAGGAAACATTTCACATCATTAACATGCTTGTCTTCACTGAGGTCCGAACGTTCATATTATGCATTGTATACCAAAGATGGACTGTTTGCTATCAGCACTGAGTAATAGCAGGTCATTTCTGGAAATAAAGCTGCATTCTGCAGCGATTCCCCAAAAAAATTGCATTTTGTCATATAATTTTCATATAATGAAAAGCATTAAAATATGGAGAGTCAAGCAGCTTGAATACTCAATTAATAAAAATTTCAAGATAAGTTCAATTATCATTATGACCAGCAAAATGAACTTTTCTCACTCTCCATTTTTTTTCCCCCGAGATCTCCCTGTTTGTAACCGCTTCTGCAGTCTTTTGAATCTGTACTAGATTCATTCTAAAAGCATTTAACGTAAATAAACCACACACAAGACAGTTCAGCTTTTTTCTAGGATAGCCATCCAAAGCTTTGCTTGCCAAGAGGCAACAATATTGTGCAGAAGTCTATAATTTGCTCTATAATAAACTCCGTTTGCTTTATTTTTTTATATCTTCTGGCGATGAGACATGTCAGGAGTTTTCATGGGCAACCCATTGCCCAGAACTAATTGGTTGGAAATCACAGTAAGGAAAGAGTTTCATTGTTTTCAACCATAATAGTAAACAACTATTTAGCAAAGGGAAAGAATAATGCAGAATAATTATTAACTGAAGAAAACATTCAGAACACATGAAACATGGTGAAACAAGCTATCAGGTCCAATTATGCCACTTTTGTGAACATTGTTATGCTATCTTTACTGAACTCACATTTGAAAGCTCAATTTTATATTGGGCAATGGTTCAAAACCCAGAGACACATCAGTCCCAAGCACTAACTCACAGAAAAGTGCTAGACTGTAGCTGACTGACAGCACTTCCCACCGCAATCTGGGTTTATCTTAAAGAGCTCCTATTCAGCTCTGCTTCAAATCAAACTTCATTTAACTAAGGAAATCTAGCAAGGTCACAATGCAAGATAGTCTGCCTGCAGACACCAGCCATCCTTTACTCTATTATACAATCACACATATGAGATTTTAAGAACAAAAATGCCAGCTACCTTCTGTAGCAACAACCTCATCAGACAGAATTGCCACAAAATCCGAAACGTTGAATTTGCAGCTACTAAGCCATGACATAGTCTGTTTGTGAAGACTGCTACTTGAAAATGTGACTATGAACTTGCATTTGTCTTAGTGCAAAAATATAATGAGAAGAACTAATACAACAAAAAATATAGCTGGACAGTGCACTGTGTCAGTTACAGAGCTGAGAATTAAAGCTACAGAGAGAAAAAATGTGTTTTGCTGAGAAAGTCATCTCTAGAGTTACAATTAAGATGAAATTTATTGCCTGTGCTTAACATCTGTTTTATATTTATTCATTCTGATAAAAAATTATATCCTGGATCCAAAGCTTCAGCTTCCAAAGTTCCAGAATAAATGTTAATTAAACATTTGATATAAAGTCTTTTAAAAACCCACTAAAATTATTCAGTTTACTTAAAATAGGACCCAGCAAAATACAAAGGGTGGTATCAAATTCCATAATGAAGTCTTTCAGTTCCCTTGAACTCTTTGCATTTAATGTGAAATATAAAGGACTAACTTTTATATTTGTTTCCCTGTGGTATAAACAGACTGTGTAATGAGCTGCTGTGTGATACGAACTGAGTGTCACTCAGAAGGCAACACATTCACAGCTCACTGGTGGCTTTACCCCTCTTAATCTTCACCTTATATCTGAGATGTTCTTTCCCTTTTTCATGGATGCTCATTATGTATCTGTTATTCATTCATTTTGCTGGGTTCGAATAAGTATGGACTTCTAGATATGACATAATCTACCAAAAACTACTAGAGAAGTGAACGTTATTTGCTGAAAAGCCTCATGGTCCTGAAGAGCTTGTCAGTCTGCTAGCTCCTCAGAGGTCTGTTTCCCCATTAGTGCACATTTCCCCAGTTGAAGATTTAAGGATTTTCTCCCTCTGTCACAATAAAAAAGAGGAAAAGGAAGCAGGTGGTGTCATTTCTAAAGTCCAAGTGTTTTTAATGATCATTCTCTATTTCTTCAAGTGCAGAAATTTCAATCCCGATTAAAATGAAAAAATGACAAGCCATTTACAGACGGACCTCCATTCTCCAAACGTTCCGCTCTGAATACACAATATGTTTTCCTATATAATGCATGCACTATATTTCAATATTAATTATATGCAGGTCTCTTTTGGGTCACATGCTAATTAAATCTATTTAGAATTTATCATGCTCCTTCCAATAATATGCTGTCATTGTGTCCTGTTGTTTTTCCTTGCCTGAGGCAGAAGGAAGCTACAATAAACCTGAAAATATTGGCAAGAAACGTTCATTTTAAAACATATGGGGAAAAGCTGCACCAAGGGCCCTGTCCAATGCTCATTGAAATCAACAGGAATCATTATATTAACCTCAAGGGAAAATGGCTTGAACCTGTTAAATGTCTACGGTTCTATATGACGAGCTATGTGCATCTCTCACAATGTAATGAAATGCTTATGCTATAACCATCTGAAAATAATCAAGGAAGCATTCAGCATTATACCAGAGAGGTTATGCAAAGAGGGATTTGAGCTTTTCTGATTCTGAGATGGTTAGACTGGTACTAAATAGCTGCAAGATAAAGAAGAATCAAACCCTCTGTTCCCAACTGTCTCAAATGAAACTGTTTTGTATGTTAATGTATAGCATTTTGTGATCACTGGATCTGTGTATCAGGCAGTAACAGTGGGGTTTTTTTAATGACTAATTACTGTATGCTATTGGATTTAGATACGTCACATTTTTAACATTTTGCTGTATTACAAGCACTAAAGATATCAGCACATTTGCCAAATTTATTGAATGTGTTTACAATTTCCTTTTAAAATGACTGGTCTAAGTCAGTCTGCATTTACCAACCCATGGTATCTTCTCTGTATGAGGAATACTTAAAGTTTTCTGCACAAGTCACAACTAAAGTTAAATGGTGCTTCCTTCACGCCACCAGCTTAGGAACAGAGCCAAATTTTCAGCAGAGAACTTCACTGCATATGTGCAATTATTAATGCTGAAGATTTGCATCTGCTTTCAAGAAATAGGTGCCTGCAGGATTAAACACAGATAATGCACAGAAAAAATGCAGGCACTGAATATAAGCATCTTGGACAAAATGATGCCCCTCAAGTTTCCTAGCCTTCGCAATTGTTAGTGCTACGTTGCTAGTCAGCAATGACACAAATCAGACAGAATCAGTTACTTAAGTTCAACATGCAGGAGACTACCTCATCCAAATTTCCATGCATCCTTTTAACCCATGTAGTGCTACCGTCAGTCCCTTTCCCTTCTGTGCCTTTCTGGCTCACAGACACATCAGGACTATTCTAAACACACCACACCACTCATTACTTTGGTGGTGCCTGTAAGTAGCCTGACTCCTAAAAATAAAACTCACAAGATAGAAACATGAAATGGCATTTAGCTGTCTGTATCTCACTGAGATTTTTTTTTTATCTGTAACAAGATGTTTTCAGAATAAGAAGAAAAATGTTAACATTTAGCCCACTAACTGTATTTTTTTCTGATAGGTCTCAGCAGAGAGCAAACTGATATTCAGGTACAGAAAATGAATTATCTGAAGCCAAATGTAATTTTATTTTGGTGGGCCAACAATCAATACAGCAAATGCACAGTCATTTCAGTAATTGCTACAGCTTCATGACAAATACTTACTAGAAACTCATGGCTAGGTAATCTCAGCATCCCATATTACATAGGTGCTCAGGACAAGAAGCAGTATGTATCTTTAATGTATGTTATCTCAAATGCTCAGAGACACATGTGAATTAAGCAAGCATGTATGCAAATATTTTTTTTTAATATCTGAGGTCATAAGTCAGATTGTCTCATCTTGTGTAAAAACTTTATAGTGGAAAAAGAAGCTTAAGTCTGAGACTTTCACTTTACTTACCTACATAAAAGGTAACAGGGCCCATTAGGTTGGTAAAACCACATATGAGAACCTGAAGACACTATTCCCAAGATCTAAAGGCACAAGACCACCTTCTCATATGGAGCTTTTTTCTTCCATTCCTGCAAGACATCATCGTGGTAGGATCCCTATTATTATTATTAGCTCTGCCTCATGAAACTGCAGTAGCAGCAGTAAATCCTGCTTGGATAACTGTTGAGCAAAAAAGGGATCCCCTCTGAGTCTGTCTGCTTCTTTCATACCTTCTGGTCTCTTGCTTAGCCCAGGGGACTTTGTTCAGCACTAAACACTGGGCGAGTAGATGTGGCATACCCACCAGTAAATGAAGGAAGAGGTGTTGTTATTACGGTAACAATCTAGAATCAGACTACCAAACACCTCAGTCCATAACTGATCTTCCAAAGTTTAGATGGTCTGGGCTGTATTGTGCAGGAGAAGCTCAGGGTGATCAAAGGTGCTGTGTATAGATTTCTATTGTCTGATGAAGTGAGGAAGAATTCAGACTTAGAAAGGATGCAGGAGAGATGAAATGCAAGCAAGATGCTTCACAATTCCACAAACTAAAAGCTGCATCCCTAATATGAAAGATGTGATTATTTTAGTATGAAATGTTCATGAGTTTTAACTATGGTTCACCACAGAATTTTGGACCCTTTTGGAAGACTGAATACTGCCCTACTTGGGGAGATTCATGGCATTTTTAGTGCCTTTTGAAGCTCATGTAAGACCTGATACTAGTCTAGTTTAAAAATGCCTTTTAGGAAACAAAGGGCAGTGCAATGACCAATTGTGAGGAGGATTACAGAGGAAAAAAGTAAAAAGCACATTTTTCAAATTTATATGATTTAGTAATCCACTTTCTCCTAATTTGCCACAAGAGGTGAAATCCTGTTTTACTTAGATACTTCTGGATTTTTTACCAATAGCCATTTGTGTCAAACTTTTCAGTTATGCAGATCAGACACTCGGGAAACCGAGAACATCTTCATTTCCTTTTTTGTTCTGAAACCAGAAATATTCTGTATAGTGTCTGAGGGAATCTCCAAAGTACAAGAGAGACTTTAGATTATCATTTTTCCTTTGAAGGAAGACTACTGTCTTATACAAAGGAGAAAAAAACCCAAAACAAACCAAAAAAACATTTGAAGAGTGTTCAATCAAAACAAACTTAGCCTTGAGTGTTGTTGGGAGAATGGAAATTTCTTCTGCCAGAAATCTTTTCTAAATGCCATCTTTAAGCATCCTTTTTCAAACATAACAAAGAAAAGAGTAAGGCCTTTACTTGTAGTATAATTAGCAAAGCTTGCAAGAAGAAAGGGGATAAAATGTTATACACATGTTTTTGCAGGGTAGGAAATGGAAAGAAGAAAATAATTCTGGTTGAAAAAAACCCAGCCCAGTCGTAGTTGTTCATTAAAGAAACATTGTCAAGTACCTGTCCGTACAGGAACAACATGACTGCAGTTGGTCAAACCCAAAGAAAGACACAGAGTTCATTAATTTGAAATGCGAGTGAGAATGCCTACAAAAGCTCAAAGATACCTCCAAGTAGTGAGTGACTGATGGCAACCTTTGGAAATTGTTTTCAAACTTCCCACTTTGAACATGTAAGTTCAGGGTTACAGATGATTCCTAACACCTAAACCAGGAATATTGTTAGCTTGGTTCAAAGTGTCAATGTGTAAACACAGCCAGTATGCTTGGTTTTTTCCCTTGTTCACAGTTGTCTCAATCTGGAACAAAGTTGTTTTAGTTGGCAGAGACTAGACTCAAAATATTCATGGTAAAACCTTCCTTTAGACCAATCTTACAGCATGGTATCTTCAATGAACTAGAGTCTCTTCTGCATCCAGGTTATGCTGCACTCGGCAACAAGTGGAATCCCTCCTGTTCGTGTCCTTGGCTAGCCACAAGCTAATACTGTGTTTTAGTATAAGCATCGTGGTATCACCTGTGCCATCCTTTTTACACTTGCCTGATCTTCCTGCTCTTAATGCTGATGGCTCTTCAACACCACAGGCCATGGGAAGGAAAGCTGGCAAGCTGGCTAGACTGGGCCCCTACTTGTAAGGGTTTGCACCCCATTTGAGATAATCCCTAAGGACCTGAGGACAGTTTAGGCTTCTTCCGTCATGTCTGACCACGGAAGAGACCGAATATTTGTCCCATTAACTAATGACCGAGTTCAGAATAAAATCTCAGGCTTCCTCTGCCCACAAGCAGTATAAGACTGGACACGGTCGTTCAAGGCAGCCAGGTACTTATACTCCTAGCTTTCACATCTACTTATTCCGACTGCATACACAAAATGGATAACAAAATGCACAAAGTGTCCAAGTAGACTTATGTCTGCAATTCTCCAGATTTGCATATGTGGTTGCAATAACTGTGTATACAATTGAAACACAGCTCTGCTCTGCAAAATGCTAGCTTTACACATGGTTTTCCTAACCCATTCTTAACTGAGATTCTTCATTTTACACTGTGAGCACACACTACATTTGTTCTTGTTAATTAAACAGCATAACTAAAATGTATATTGCAAATATAATAATCTGACTATTCTTTCCTGAAATGGCTGTTCTGTGTACCCAGGAATTTTAAATAAAATTAAAAAAAATCCAATCTGGTTATGTTTGGCCACATAGTAGCCACATTAGCTTAGAAAAAAAGGATAAATAATGACTGATTAGCACTTATGCTTCCAAACTTTTTGTGATTTTCCATTTTTCTGCTCCCATGCTACTGCATTTGAACTGCTTCTCTACAAGCCTGCACATAGCAAAGTATGAGTAAACATTTTCAGAATACATCTCTCAGCCTGAGGATCCACACTTGATTTTGATATAAAATGTTATTAACTTTAGCTCTTAGTACAAAAGGTCTTGATCAATAATTGTTTCTACCTGTCTATCTTATTTCTGTGTATCTTCTAAGACACTTTTGGGCTGCTGCCAATACATTTTGGTTTGTAAGCACATAACAGTGTAGTATACACCTCAAGTCTGTGTGGGTTTATCTTATCTTTTCATTAGGTAGAAGATGGGGGTTTTTTATCTACATAGATTAGATTAGTTCAAGGTCACCCTGAGAAAAGAGAAGAGAAGAGAAGAGAAGAGAAGAGAAGAGAAGAGAAGAGAAGAGAAGAGAAGAGAAGAGAAGAGAAGAGAAGAGAAGAGAAGAGAAGAGAAGAGAAGGAGAAAAAAGAAAAGAAAAAAAGAAAAGAAAGAAGAAAAAGAAAAAAGAAAAAGAATAAAACAAAATGACAGAAAATAGAACCCTGTATATTCTAACATAAGTTACCCTGTCATCACAACTAGCCACCTCTTCAGAACATTCTTACTGATTTTTAAAGTCTAGGAATGCAAGAAACAAAGCAGACAACCTTAGAGACAACCTGCCCATATACTATCTCTTGACAGTTCTTCAAAAATACATTATCACCATTCAGCCATAATATTCAAAAGGTCAAGTAGTATGGCCAGATGATCCTAAATATCTCATTCAGTGTTTAATTCTTGAAGAAGCAAAATCACTGCATGTTTTTTCCTTTATTCCCTTTATTGACCACAGTGGAAATGCCATCAGGTGTAAAAAAACCCAAAAACATAGAAGCTGGTAGTGTCTGATCTTTTATCTTGGAGTGGGCTATTTGTAAGATTTTGTAAGGAGATTCAAAAGTATCCCAAAATAACTAAAGGGGGGAAAAAAATCACTTACTCTGTCATCACCTCAGTTAATATTAAACCTGAAGGCAAAAAGTATCACCTTAAGGGTGACAATAAGTAAGGTGACCCCTGTGAATTCCCCAATGACACCATGCTATCAATGGGGATATTTAACATACCATTGCTAGTACAGTCTTGAAAGCAGTCGTGGGGCTCTTAATCGGGTTAAGAGGGAAGTGGCTACCAACATACTAAGAAGGCCAAGGGCATAAGTGGGAAACATGAGGACAGTCCCCAGAGATTGTAAAATCAGCAAAAGTTAGTTTCACTAATGAATCAGCATTCTGGTGTCTTGGCAATCATCAGTGGCTCTGGGTCTCATCCATTCATTCAACTCAAACTTACAAAAAACCCTTTTCTTGCTGCATTCCTTTACTTGTTAAAAATCCTGAACTCAGTGTATTTTCGTGATCCATGGTGGATTACCTTAGTAACAATACACCACAGAGGGCATATTTACTGATAGGAATGATAAGAAAAACACAGCTTTCTGCAACACTATTGTGAATATATTTTGAAACAACTCTCCTTTGGGAGTGGAGAAAGAGTTGTGAGCAAGCTGTCCGCAGGCAAAGCAAGCCAGACCCACTCTGCCAACTGTATACCTTTAAACTTTTATCTTTAAAGGACTGAGCAGGAACTCCAAAACACAATGAATCTCACACAACAGATCAAACATTTTTAAACTCATAAAATCTATTTCCTAGTACATGATACTTTTGCCGTAGCTACATTTTAGCTAATTTCTGCGTGAATTATGTTCTCCTACTGATCTGCATTCAGAACATTAGTAAAACATTAAAAATACTTCAGGGTAAAATAAAAATCAAAGGAGTTCTTGAATGTTTGGAAAATAGTACAGAAAAAAAGGAAGTAGTGAAGAAGAAAAAGAAGCATGCCTGGAGGCAGCAGGAGAGGTAACAACTTCTTTCTATTCTGGTTGATTTCAGCATTCATTCTACTCATTTAATGTTGAAGGCAACTTTCTGAGACAAAACATAACATAAGTCTTTGAACTTTTCATTGTTGAGAGTTAGTCTCTACCTCACCAGAAAGGGCAAAGAGCCTCCTCATAAAAATGTTGCTACCAAGACACAAATATCATCAGTTGGCTAATTGGGTGGGAGAGGTTAAGGGAGCAGGGCGCACACAGAAATCCTGCTGCGTAGCAAGAACCGGCGTTTCTTGTGTGTGGTGCCTTAACCACAGATTAGACCATGTTTGCTCAAAGAGATGAAATCCACTTCTGTAGCAGGAGTCATTCAAGTCCTGTATGAATCTTCAACCTGTAACCTCTAACTCAAGCTTCAATGGATTTAATTGGAACACAGTCCTAAAGAATTATGTAGCATTGACATGTTTTTAAGACCATATATTTAAGACCATTATGCTTAACAGATTATATTTAAAAGAAGTACTGCAAAGTACATGATTTATATTAGATTCTCTCTTTCTCATGAGCTACATTGTTTCACAAGATCTGTGCTAAAGATGGAATTTTGGAGGCAGAGCGAGTGGGAGGCTGTGAATAGTTTATTCAAAAAAAAGTTAATTAGAACTGAAATGATTCAGCATTTTCAGTCAAATTTGGCAAATAACTTAGGCTGATTAAAAAAAAAGTGGGACTTAGGTGACCATTCACAAAACTAGCAAGGGAGAGAAGTCTGCATACCTACCATGTCTCAGTAACGATGACATTCATCTCAATACAGAGACATGTGGGTTCAAGTCTTTCTTCTGCTTGGTTCAGAGCAGAATTTTGGGAAGCGCAGTTTCCCATGCTCCAGGTAGATGCCTAATCACTGGTCTATGAGTGAGAATGGCAGCAACAAAGATTCATATTTCTTATGAAAAGAAAAAAAGATTGGTGGTATTTTGAGTTGAAATATTCAACTGGTCTGAAACAAATGAAAAAGTCCAATTTTTGGTTTGGTTTATTTCTTTTCAAGTGAGACAATTTCACTCCCTCCTTTCCCTTAAACTTACATCTTATAAGGCATTTACCTTGCTTTGCAGGGTGAACCTCCTAATTTCAACAAATGGACTTCTCATTTATGGTCTTAAGGGGGATTCATCTCACCTAACTTCAGATCCCTATAATGGACAAAATATCTTTGAATGTAATCCTCCTGAGATCAGTTTTATGGAGTCATTCATCTAAGCTTTTCCATATATCTGCTGTCCAAAAAGATGAATCGCATATAGGTGGCCTGCTTTCCCCAGTAGACTATTGGGGTGGTGAGCAGGGGTTGCATTTCCATGGTAGTTATCTGCATTTGGTGACATGAATCCCACCCTTGATGGGATCCTTTTTCCCCACCTAAGACTGATATTAAAAGCAAACATAAAACCGTTTCATAATCCTGTAGCTTTGCTCTGATACCAAGATACTTTAGAAAACAGATAAATTGGTAACTAGTTATTCTAGCCCTCCTTTTGATTTCATAAATGCAAATTAAAAATACTTATCTGCTGTATAAAGACTTGGCATGTTTAAATAACTATTATCCTTTAAATATATTCCAGTGATGTAGGAATCATTATTCTAACAGATAGAATAGGCATTAAATCCACAGGGGAGTCATTAAAAGATGGCTATTTCTCTCTGTTTGACCGAGGCAGCAGTTGTAATGTATTTATTCAGGATTTAGCAAATGGAATTCAATTAGAACTGAAATGGTGTTAAATTGAGTAATTCCTATTGTATTTGTCTGACAGACAGGAGTGGCATGACCTGAAAAGTTAAAAGGAACAGTATTCAGACAGGATCTCTGTGTTCTGTAGCACTTGTTGACAGAATGTCACTAAACAGGTGTATATCCTGCTTAACTTCTTAATCACCCGCCTAACACCTTTAGTAAAAAAGAAGGACCAAACAATATTTATTGACATTATGTGATAAAGTCACACCGTAATAGGAATAATCTCCTTTATTCACAGTGGCTGAAATAGAGTTTAAAATTCATTGTATTACAGTCATGTTTGAATCAAGTGTTCTGATATAATTCCATTCTGTGCAACAAGAAAGAATTAAGTATTATACAATATCTTGTTTCTCTGGAACAGTTTTTATTCAGGGACAATGCGATTTTAAGGCATGCAGCAAAATATTGTCTTCTTTTTAACGTACTACGAAGGCATGTGTATTTAACACCTTCTCTACAAGTGTGTGCATCTACATACATAAAATGTAGAAAGCTACAAAGACGTGTGCAATGCATATGGATGAATAAGGTCAAACATTGAATACACTGTATATAAAGCAAGACATTACATATGATGTGGTATAGGTGAGTGTCATAAAACAAGGCAGGTATGTGACTTCCTTATTTTTGTAAAAACTCTTCAGTGTGAACAGATGGGGCTGGGGTAGCGTTTCCTATGATGATCCGTGGGGAATGCAGCCTGATGCCATTGAACACCAGACGCTGCTACTCATCAATAAAATTGCATCCGTTAATGCATTTGCTTGGCTGTCCCTCATGTTGTGCATCTTTCACACACACAGAAAAATCAGTCTGGAAATGACATCTGGCACATGTTGAACGTAGAGGAAAACAAAGAAAAATTACATGAGAATGGTCTAGTAAATTTATAAGCCTTGTTAAGGAAATAACCATGCTAACAATCTATTCAGATACTTTAGCAACTGCCTCAGATCTTCCACAGCAAAACACTGCATTAAAGCAGTAGTCATATAAAGGACTTTACACAACCTCGATATAAATACATTTTTTTTAATAATGGCAAGTGAAACAGACTTCTTGTTTTGGTTCTGAAACACAGAATGTGGCCTGAGATGAGGGAAATAATTATATTTTACTTTTCTATTATTTCTATGGTTCAGATCTTTCTAGCCTCAAGCACCTATATGATTTCACTCACATTAGTATTCCCACCAGTTGCCAAATCTCTAATTCAACAAAATACTAAAGCTCATGCTTAAACTTGAGCATGTGCTTTACTGCTTGTGGCTGAAAGGGACTGGGATGTTAGTTAGACTTGAAGGAAATAAAATGTCAGTAGAACCCTCACCCATACCCCGTTGTGATCCTGACGAAAGGGTTTCATTGTAATTAGCATGCAAGTAACGAATTTTCACAGGAACAGAAGTTGCTCAATCAGGTCAATAGAATTCACAGTTGAATAAAGCTAGATTTTGTTTGTTCTTTTTAAAATGTAGATGTGATTGGTGATACTAAAAGGCATTTCTGAGAGTATTTTGGTGAGCAATTTTTAGGGGATCAATTCCAAAGCTCCCATTTCAGAAAACGGGTCCATTGTTTGCCTAATTTAATATATTTGCAATGACTCTGTGCCAAAAATTGCTTTTGATGAGTATACACTACATATCCATTATTAAATAGGGAAGTATAACATTTATAAGAAGCATTTTATAACTTTAACCTCAATTTGCCGAAAATACTTCCATGTGATTTTAATATATAAAGAAGTATACTGCTTAGGAGGAAGAATTATGCCTTTATCTGCTCTCTAAAATATTCAGATGTTCAGAAAAGGAGGCAAACATATGATAAAAATCCCACTGGACAGCACAGTCCCCTTTGGAGCACTGGAAAGCAGATGGTGTCTTTAAAAAACAAGACAAGATCAGTCTTACCAAAAAACAGATGCAATCCATTTTCCAGGAAAGATCACCAGCAACTAATAAGTTCACACAATAAACTTCTGCTGACTCAAGGAACATATTAAAGAGTTTAGAATAAAGAAAATTATCTAGAATATTTCAAGGGAGAAATAACCTGAGGTTCAAAAAAGTTTTTTTTCAGAACTATTATCATCTTCACATCAATCCAGACCTATTCCCAAGACAAAAGATGAAACAATAAAAGCTCCAGAGGGTGAAATCATAACCTAGAAATTTAAAAAAAGAAAACAATACTGTTCTAAAATCCTTAAATTAAAGACAAATCTGGAAGTATAAAAGACAAAAAATTTTAAAGCATTAAGAGATGCAATTTTGGATACATAAAGCAGACATTAGTTACTTCTAAGTCCGTAAGTTTAAGAGCACAGAGCAGTTTCCAGGATAGCTGCTGGACACAATGCATGACAATCAATTGCCCTGTTTGTAAAATGTCATGTATCATTCGACATAGAAAGCAACAGAACTGCTATTATATTGCATGTACAGATTCAGCATCACATCTCTTTTTTTTCCCAATATATACTGAAAAATTAAAACCACACTTTTTTTTAACCACATTTATTTATTTTTTTTAGGAATATATCAGACTGTGGACTTCACTAAAGCAGAAAAAAGCTCATGATGTCAAATTCTATGATTGGATTTTATAAGGGAGAGTAAAGTGCGAGAGATTATATAATGTAAATTTTAAAGACACTAAAGACATTTCTACTTATACATTCAGAAGGAGAGAAATGGCAACTCCCAAAGTCATCTGATCATAGCAGGCATGCATTAAAAAAAGTTCTTTCTATATGCAGCACTGGATAATCGGCCACTTGCATTATTGCAGGGGATGAATATTCCTCAAAAATGTGATACATGGACATAATACAGAAAATCTCCTGAGTGAAACACTGCACTGACATACACTGGTGCAATTCCATGAATTCTGATACAGTAATTACAGTATATATAATTAAAAAAGAATCCAAATTCTTACTTCTAAACACCAAAATGTATTGGCATGTCACAAGTGGGATTGTCCTTCTTTTTGTACCTGTCATTGAGATGTAGCCAACATTTGAAAGCAACGTACCAAGTGTTAAAATGAGATGCAACACTTTCGAGAAGCATTTAGGGGTTGGAAGTAGGTACTATATACTGCTGAATATTTAAAACAAGATTTAATGAGACAAATTTACCTGTGCTGTCAGAAAGAAAACACCAATCGCTGTAAAATGTGGCGTGGACTTCTCATGCCCCAAAGCCCCATTTTAAGTCCCGATATGAATCCTTACACTTGTAGCTAGGCAGTGCCTTTGAATCCATCCTGCCTTTACCCACTTCAGGGAGCTGCAGAGCTAAAACCCCTAAACCTCTTTCCTCTCTTGGAGTAAAGGGGCTCTTCTTCTGCCTTAGGTCCAGCCCTTCTGTTAGCTGGGCTGCCGTGGGCTGCTATTAATGGAATGACCCTCAAATCTAGGTACCGGTTTTTTGAATTTTGTAGATAGATGTCTACAAATAGACATCTGTCAAAGAATACAAGGAAAAGAATGGCCTATGACAAAAATCGGATTCCCAGTGCTTTTAATGTGTCATTGAAGAACTTTTATCTGTAATATAAGGATAAAGATAATAATAACAATATAATATTTACAGAGGGATTATAAAAGAGAAGTTCTTGACATGTGTGAAGTGCTCAGATACTTCAGGTACAAATACATAGGGATGAACATTTAAGAGACGTATTTTTCAGCCTGGGCCATAAGCAACTCAGACAAATGCAAACCAAGAAAGGAAAAAAAAGGTACAAGAAAAAAGAATGGAATTTTCATGGAAGCTTCCTGACTGCCATATTGCAGTAGAAGTAAATGGAAAATCATTTCCATTCTGAACCTTTCACAGGCCTTTCACAGGGCCCGTTTTAGCTTCTTTCATAACAATCCTGCATTTGGCTCATCTTCCCTTCCCTTCTTTCTTTTAAACCACGGTCAAACTTAGATAATAAAAGTTGAAAATAGAGAGATAAAGACTTTCTGCTACATTTTTCTTATTCAGGTTAGAAGATAATTCTGTTTACTTGGTTCAGGTAATATTCCAGTTGTATTGCAAGCTGCCACAGAGGAATGAAAAATTGATTTTCTTCTTGTAAAGTATAGCGTACACAAACACCTATAATCTTTATACATTCGCAGTCATTTCAAAAAAGGCCACATAGTACATAAGCATGTGAAAATCATGAAATATTCTACAGGCCATACTATCTTTAGGCTTCTTTAAGCGGAGGCTGTAATATCTGCAGATGCAAAAGCAAAATGCAAGCTTACACATAGGATTGGGTGCTGCTCTGCCTGCCTGCATCCACTGGAACTGCTTACAAGGGCGTGCGGGATGCAGACTTGCCAGTTGTATTCTTGGATACTCACCACAAACTGTAGCACAATTTCTCTAGGAGAACATATAGAAACACTTTGATGTACACGAGAAAGTGTAAGTGTTCACTTTTAAGGTTGCTGTAGTCTGTGTTAGTGCTTCTCTCAAAAGCAGAGGACCAGGCAGGCAGACACAAGGCTAGCTATTTCTCTTGACCCACTGCTGCACATAGAGTCAGCTCAAACCCTCAGATGGGAGATGAATTTTTCCTTTCCCAGACAGTAAGTGATTTTCAGATCTGTTAATTTAGTTAGATCTGACTTTTCCTGTTTAAAGAGTTACTCTGTGTTCACCAGAATGTGGTTGCAGAGATTCAGAGCCAAGTGTGTGAGGTGCCTGGGAAAGAAGTGCTAGATCTTTCCTTTTACCTCATTCCTTCCCAGTCAACTGGTTTTCAAATTCGACTGATCAAAACTTGAGTCATGAAAATCACTGACTCTTCGCAAACACAAAGCTTTGAGTTAACTTTTTATTCAAATGTCACCAAGATACTATTCATCAACTTAATTAAGGTGTAGAGAACAAAAGACACATTTTTCTTCCTAGCAAGCAGGTTAAAGAATGTTAAAAACTATATCATCACAACTGGAAAATATGTCATAGTAAAATATGGCAATGTATGTGTGTGTGTGTGAGAGTGTATTATAAAACTGAATACATTTAAATTATATTTACCATGTGGGCCTGCCACTTTACTGCATGATGTCTTACAGCCTGAACAACAACAGGGTTCATCATTTGGCTTTGCATCCTTTCATAGCATTGATACAACTACAGCCTTCATTTCGCTGGGCAGAGCAAAATGCCACAGCTGGTGCAAAGGGAGCCGGGCAGGTATGTGGCAGCAGACCATCAAACATTTTAGGACTTGTCTTTGTGTGCAAATTAACCACTGTAACCACACCAGTGTAATTACAACACTGGAGTTAGAGCTGTATAACTCCCCATGTGGAGAATCTTATTCTGCAATCAGAGTGCCTTTTCTTTATTCAGCTTATTTTGTTTTGAAAGGTGTAATTATACCAATATAGTTATACTGATTAATTTCTCCATGTAGACAAGTCCTTACATAATGCCAGGCTCGTTTATTCCCCTATCAAACATTACAACTTTAAAAGCTATCATTGTTTCATTTACTTGTTTGGCATTTACCTTCTTTTTGATGTTGATATTGCTTGACATATTATTCAGTCAATTGTGAGATAGAACAATTATTCCCCTTAACTGCTATTAGAAATGCCACCTACTTTCTTTTGTTAATTTCTCTGCGTCAAAATTATTAACTATCCAATCAGCTAATGTTGTAACTACTGCACATTTCACTGCTGAATGATAGATACTTGCACCAAACGTAAAAGGCAAACCCTGACCCTCTTTCCCAGAGACCAGTCCTTCCCACAGGTTAGTATTCTTTCCATCTCTTTGTTATTCTATGCCCACAACTAAATTAATTTAAATAATTTGCTAAAGATATATATATTATATTATCTGAAAGTCTGTTATTTTTTTCATATACTATCAAGTATGGATCCAAATGCAGGATAAAAACCCTCAAACTATATAGAAACGATTTTGAAGAATTTGCTTATAAACTCTCCGTGAAGATGCGCATTGCAACTGGTGATGCAGATTGCCTATGGCAGTAGCTTCCTTTAGTTTCCATTTGTTTCAGCAAATAAAGATGGTAATATAAAAATCAGAGCTTGAATGTGTGCTCCCCAAGCCTTTGTAAGCCATTTTATGTTTAGGTCACTGCAGTATTTTGAATAATGTAAAAGGTAGATTGTTGCAAAAGGTATGAGGGGGATTGAACAGTCTGCAAATTTTAAACACAAGGTGAATAGCCTGCAAACTAAACCAACAATGAAACAAAAAATCCAAGTTTATGAAATAAATCAAAAGAAATGAATGTAATCTTACCTAGCTAGAACAAGTTTCAGGACATTTTCCCCAGCTTCACGAAAGTGTTGACACATGGATGTGTGCTAACCAGTAGTTAGTCCATATATGCTAGTTGATTTGACTAATCTGAAATATTCTTAGCAAAGCCACATAACTATCTTAAACTAACAATAAATGTCTGATGTCCCACAAAAGCAAGTAATGCTAAAATGCTTCCTTAACTGTCTTCAACATTAGGGCAGTTTGGTCAAGTGAATGGTCAATGAAAAAAAAAAAAAAAAACAGCAACACTTTTCCAAGCAGAAGAGTTTAACATGTTTTATAATCATGGGTAAAATATCTGTGTCTTCCTTTACAGCTAGTTAAAGTAAGATGCAAAGGGTGATTACTCTTGTATCAGTATTCATAGAAAAGGTAACCTAGTAGGATCAAGGTCTCCTAAATCTTCTAGCTGCTTTTCTAATATTAAACATCCAAAAGATATGGGGAAAAAGAGTAGACAGGTGGGGAAGAGAGGAGGAGAAGATGGCAAAGACAGAAGGAACCCCAAATGAAGGAAGGAATCAGTAAAAAAAGAAGGAAGGAAAGGATATAAAATTGTTGTATTTCTTTAAAAAAATGTTTAAGGTCACCCTCTGATCTGTTTATTGGTCAAACACAAATTAAACAACAAAAATAAAAATGAAAGACTTTGTCTGGAGAGATAGTCAGCCCCATCCAAGAACCACCTCCTAATAAAAACCTGTCCATCACTTCCTTTTCAAGCGTGACAGTTTCTCCAGCTACCGCAAGCTTGTTTGTCCCTAACATTTTGTTCCTCTCTCCTCTGTACACTTAATTGGCCTTTACACTTAAGCCCACTCCAGTTTTGCCAAATATAATAAATATAGCTTTGCTATTTACCAGTTCTCAGGACTTCAGGGAGTGCCGAGTTCCCCGGGAGCAAAGCAGTTTCATTTAGAAGCAACCGACAGCAAAGACTGCTCTTTCCTAGGCTGGGAGGGAAGAGGCCAAGCCACACTGTGCTCAAATATTCCCCTTCGCACTGACGGAACTATGCTGGGCAGCCTCCTTAAAAGTAGCTGCTACCTAAGGTTTTCCAGTCAAATCTTACAGCAAGATGAAGTAATGGAGAGGAGCACAGGAAAGGAAAAAAAAAATAATTATCCCACAAACCCTGAAGTGTTCCACAAGTGTAATTTCACGGAATTTCCTGTGGATTGCCTAACTGGTTCTGCGCTGTGGACCTGATCTGCAATAACAGCAGTACAATACCGTATATTAACATAAGTGGCAATGCAATCTCTTTTTTTTTTCAATCAGATGTCAAGAGGAAGCTTCATCATGACAATGCAAAGAGACAGTGATGGACAGCCAGGTATTTATTGATTTTCACTGCAAAAACTTTGTTCTCTATGTCTCAAAAGGTGTCTCAGTTACCCTGGAGAGGTAATTCTAGCTTTTGAGAAGACCAGCTCTGTATGACCTGACCTTCCCCATCCCTAATTGGGTCTTTCAATATAAAGAAATGTTATATCCATTTTACACCTTCAGCAAGGTGAGAAGTAACATCCTATGATTTACTGTCTTCCTTAGCAGTATAGCATAACACAAGTGCCATCCACCTCTGGCATATATACTGTGATATTTGCCCCAGCGTGGATATGAATTCATGACCTTCTCTATACATTAAATATTAGGAATTCTTGAGTGTTACTGCACTTTGTCAAAATCAAATCATCTCCCCATAGAAAAAGCACATCGTAAATTAATATGAAAATAAAATTGCTCAGCAACTTTCACAAACTAGGGTACGGTGACCAAAACACTGTTTCTTACAAAGACAGCAAGGCAAAATAATAGTCCCTTTGCATTCAAAGCACTAATGTAATCAAACAATAACTGCCGCTATTAATGTGATTTGTCAGGTGTTCTTCCAAAGCTTATCAGAAAACCTGTGACAGGTTTTGTAGTGACTTTATTTAACACCCTAGTCACTCAGTCTGTCATGATTTGCTTCTTACTTGTTACTGTAGATGTTCCAACCCCTTGCAGTTTGATGTTTCACAAACTTCGCAAGCAATATATTGGATTTGTCAAACAATTCTAAACTTGCCAAGTTTCTGACCATAACTTAAACCTCCTTTTCCTCCCTCAAAAGCAAAAAACCAAGGAAATAGAAAAAAACAACAAGCCCAAACCCAATCTCATCTCTGAAATGCTACCAGTGAATTCTGGGCAGCTTATCTAAGTTAACTGCAGTTTATCTAAGCACGCATAGTCTGGGATGGATTCATTGCCCACTCAGCACTCCCCACCAGCTCTCCATTTGGACATTCTTGGACACAGGCTGAAAGTGGAGCTGCTCACACTGCACAGCAGGCACAGAGCCAGTGTAAAACAGTTAGCTTGCACTATGTTCACACTCTCATACGTGAAACCAGGGTGGTTTGTGCAAAAGAAAGCAGAGGGAGGATTTAGTGTTACATAAGTATGGATCTCTTCTTGTTTCTCCCCCTCTAATGATACATTCGATTAGAAATGAGTTTTGCCTTTTCCCCACCAGACCACTGTTTGCCCAGAGCTGACTGGGAAATGAAAATGTTCCTTCAAAGCCTGTGAGTGCCTCTATCACCAGTCCAAAGAGCGAACAAAGCCACTGCTCTGTTCTGCAGTAATTGTTCCAATCTTCACCACCCATCAGCAGCCCACACTTGGTGGAACATCCTTCCTGATGAGCTGCTTCATACTCAGATGTTCAAATCGCAAATGAAGCCCCTTTCATATTTTCAATCAAATATTTTTCATTTAAACATACAACTTGCTCATCAGTTACATAATTTGAGTTAATCATATTCCTGACTCGGATAAGAGGCTAGATGTGGTGGTAATGAAATCACTTTGGACTGACAGTGGATTTGAGCACAGCTTCCTTCCAGCCCTGTGTTTGAGGGAGAATATGGCAATTTACAGTTGGACTTGATGAGCTTTGAGGTCTCTTCCAACCATAATGATTCTATGATTCTATGAATTGCCTGAAGCAGAAAGATCTCTAGGATCGTGATCTAAAGGTCAGGGTTATGTCACAGTTATTGAACTCTGGATCCAGCAGATCCTTTTCTTCATACAGCCGCACACCATTGAAACTCGCTGCTCTTCTTGGTGCAGATTTTTGCTGTTTACCCTGCTTTAACTTGCACATGCCCTTTGAAAGCCACATTGAGCACTGGATTTCAGAGCAAACAGTTCTCACAACTGACTGACCCGTAGAATGATTTACACAGCTTTCAGTGGCAATATACAATGATGATATTTATAGCCAGCCAGAGCCAACAATGATACAAACACATAGCTGGGCTTAACAGCTCTGACTAATGACAAATATCATTAAAGAAGGCCAAGCAGTGACATTAGTAGTTAGTTAATAACAACACAAACTATCTTTAGGAAAAGGGTGAGGTTAGGAATCATTTGAAAGAGTTTTGTCTTTATTTCTAACTGCACAACTTTCCCTGCATTATTTTACAAACCACAGTCAGCTGGACAGCCTAGACTGAAGTGAGATGTATGCCACTACAGACTAATTTAAAGGTACATAAACTTGTTAACTTAGGGATTCGGAACAGTATGTAACTGAGTGCAGGTGAACTGCTGTGACTGCAGGGTATGCAGACCCTACAGCCATCTACTGCACCTCTGCAGGCATGGGTAGAAAAACCCCTTGAATTTCCAGGGTTCAGACAAAACCATGCCTGACTTTTTTTTTTTTTTTTTTTTTTTTCCCAAAAGCACCAGCTTGCAGTCAGACACCTGCAGAAGGGCCATGTTTCTGTAAAGACCTGCTCATCCAGATATGGCCCAGTTATCAAAAACTTAGCAGCTATTCAACCCTCCTGAAAATTCAAGCCCTCCTTTGGTGCCTGAGCAGAGATGTAAAAGCCATTTTTGATAAACGCATTTCCTCTATCTTCCCCTGCAATGCACTTGAGCGCATTTAAACAGAAAACCTCCCATACTAGTTCCTAGTCACCAGGAGTGTACAATACCTGGAAATAAACAGGTTTAATTTGAAAGGCAAAAATGTCCTAGAATACACTAAAGTCATGTTAGACTTGGCACTTTCTGAGTGTCATGAACTGGTCCATATTTTGGGCACAACAAGGTAGACTGAAAATGTTCAACAGACCGCATCCTGCATTTCAAATATAATGAAGAAAGAAGAAAGTAGAAAAGTCATTTGTCATTTATTCTTGTGTGGAGGGCACTTGGTCTGGGATTCAGCATTAGTAGGAATCCCACAGCATATTGATTACACAGCTCGGCTTTTCTTTCCAAATACTATTTCACAAATGTCTTTGTGTTAAACAGAGTAATTAGTGTATTGGGAGCCCCAGCACACAGGCATTTACTGTACTGTGGGACAAGTGCCTCTATTAGTGTATCATATCTACTAAAATCCAATAGCATCTCGTGCTGACGCCAACAGCTCTAGTCAGAGACCTTTCTCTTGAGGACACTTTTCCATTCCTTTCTTCTTGTCCAATGAAGATATTACTTCTTGGGTACTAATTATACATCAGAGAGATCTAAATTATCTTCTTTTTCTGTAAATGACACATAAAACTGGACTCTGCACCCCACGATCTAATTTCCAAACAATATTGCACATTTTCTATGCAGCTTTTTTTTTCAGGTGCTTCAGCACTGAAGTGTCGCGACATTGTGTAAATTATAGT
The DNA here is from genome assembly GCF_000690535.1 of Cariama cristata. Lineage (NCBI taxonomy): Eukaryota > Metazoa > Chordata > Aves > Cariamiformes > Cariamidae > Cariama > Cariama cristata. The sequence goes on from NW_009633792.1 coordinate 36,846, forward strand.
TTGCAAATTAACAATGGGAATTTGCACAGTGATTTATAAGACAAAGACCATCTCTTGTCCGGTGGAGAGAAGAAAGAGGGAACAGAGAGGGAAGGCTGAAGACCATATGAGGGTGTGGTAACTAGAAAAGCTAAATCATATGCTGGAGTTACCAATTTTGTGTTCTAAATCACAAGCAGGTTAAATATCACTGAAGTAAGGTGGTCTAAAATCTGCCTAATAAATGGAGCTGCAAGCAAAATAAGTCTCTTGTTTTGTTCACGTTCTTCAAATGTGTTTGATAAATAAAAGGGAATATGTCAACGATTTATGCCCCTGTATGGAGCCAGAAACTTGAAACAAAATCAAGACCTTGGCTAGTGCCACTCTTTTAAACAAAGATACATGGAAGGAAAGGCAATGACTCTTGCTTATGAAGATTTATGTGACAAGAGAACCAAAGAGAGAAGGTAGAAGGAAGCACCACATACAGCTTAGAAGAACTGGCAGGCTAAGAAAAACTTAATGAGCAATTTAGGGCCAATTAATGGGTGGAAACAGCCAGGAGTGATAAGCAAAAGAACTTTCCAGTGGTGATCATGAACATTATATGTTCTTTTGGGGGGGGGGGGGGGCAGGGGGAAGGCTGCACCAACATGATCTGCATTCATCTATTTTTCTTGCTAACTGAAATATTCTGCAGCGTCTGATTCTCGATTAATCATTTAGGTCAAGCAAAGACCAGTGTCTGTATAGCACACCTCCACTTTTATATATGATCTCTGTGCCAGACCAAAATACGTATTTATGGCATGAATTATGTATAAATATACACACATACCTATGCACACATACATGTATACAGGACTATGATTTATTCAATATTCTTAGACATTCTGGATAAAACAAGTGGAAATCAGTACTGGAGGATATGCATTTACACTGACAGAGTAAAAACTGATGCACATTATTTATGAAGCCTGTTCTGTCAAAGGATGTTGGATTTGATGATCCTACTCGAGCGAATGCCACCCTTATCTGTCAAGTAAGACACACACCAACCTACTACTTCTCTGAGGGAGAAAAAAGTGCTCCCGAAAAATGCATACCTTCTTATTATAAATATGTATCAAGGCACAGTCAGATAAAAAGGTAAGTCTTGATACGTGTATGTTTTTAATTGGCACCATACCAAAACCACACCCAGCATGTGTGTACACAATCACATAAGCCACAGAAAAGTATTTGCAGTTTTAAAATCAAGGTTTATATTTTAATTTCTCTTGGTGCTGAGGAAGGCAGAGAAATAACTGTCAGAAAACTGGAAAGCAGCAAAGGGAAAAGTAAAGATATTCTTCTTATTTGTCAGAAAATAAGAAGTTTAGATGCGTCTTGTCATTGAAACAGTTTTGTTCCTAATGCTTCATCTTTCCTCTTGTAGTTGAAGACTATTATAGAAACTAATAGAGGTGGGCAGCAATCTGATTTTCTGTTGTATCTGTCATTCTGAGATTTTGACAAGCTTTAGGTTTTTATAATTAAACAAAACAAAACCAGAAAAGAAGTTTATTGGGAAAGAGAATCTCATCTGTGGGCAGTTGAAATGTGTCATTCAGGTTCCAGAGATTTACATTTCATAACAAGATAATCCATTTTCAGTTTTTCACAACAAGAATGATCAGAGCTTGTGTTTCTGTGAAAGGTGTTATTTTGATTAATGAGTAAAAATGGAAAAACATTTCACTGAAATATTTTTGTTGTCTAGAATTTAAATTTTATGTTATGCAGGGACTCTGGCTCAGAGCACTGATATATAGCACTAGAAAAATGAAGGAAGCTCCATGACAGCATTAAGTTAATTCTAGATTTACTCCAAAACAGCTAAGAGCAATATTTACTTCTATATTTTTAATAAGAAAAAATGTGCACAAGATACAAAATATCCTCAGAATCACTAATGAGAAGGAAGAACAAATAGAAAAGAGGACTGAAAAATATTGTGGAAAGGAAAGGACCTATACATGAACCAGCATTTCAGATTTTGCATGGAGTTTAATGAAGCAAGCATTGGAGATTTTAAGAGATGACAGCAAACATCCATTTTCTTTATTTGTACTACTACAGTTTCTAAAGAATCTAACTGGAGATCGGAGCCTTCTTAACTGAGAAAATGTGTGAATATTACAGCAGGAAAGGTAATTATTTTTTCCCCTCAAATTTGCAGATATTCTTTTAAAAATGAAGTCTTTGAATGTTATTCTTTTTTACCAATTACA